>NC_056044.1:9920335-10088045 GCF_004379255.2 Salvia splendens
ATATTAATAGAGTCATTTTTCTATTTTGAGAAGTTCCAAGTTAATTGAGTTGTTTCTACTTTTGATAAAAAGTAATTCTTCATTTTACTTTATTCTCTCTTCGTCTCTCTTGCTTTACTCTCTCTTAGGCCATCCACAACGCTGTTCCTATACCGTTCCTAAACCGTTCCTTAAACTACTACTTGCGGGCCCCACTGTACTTTTTTACTCCATTCCTTGACTAAGGAACGGAACCTGCAACCCTCCGTTTCTTATCCATTCCTTATCCATTCCTTAAATTACTATTCATTCCATTTCATTTCTTATTTTTATTTCCAACCCAATTCAATTAAAACAAACACACTTTATTAAATAAAATAAACTTACAACATAAAATTCGTAAAAAAAATATAATTTAATAATTTCATAAAAAATAAAAGTACACAATTTTAATAACTTCATCTGCCAAAGTTTGCCCAAATGTGCTCAATTAGATCCTGTTGGAGTTGGGTGTGGGCGCTAGAGTCGCGTGTCCTTGCACGAATAGATAACCGTTCTTGTATAGACGGATGCGCTCCACTTCGAGGCGGACTACTTGCGTTTGAGCTTCCGGGGGATTCAGGGTCGAACCAATTTCCCGCCTCGGGTCCTTCGTCTTGGACAATCATGTTGTGCAAGATTACGTACGGGAGCGTCGTTGGGGCGGCGCGGCTTCTTCCGCCTCCCGTCGTCGATCTTCTTCAAGTGATTGTTCCAATATTTGACGCATTTGTTCAAAAGGATCCATTAGTTTGATTAAATTTGAGAGAAGAAAAACATAGTTGATTTGAGATGAAAATTGGGGTGGAAATAGAGAGGATTTGAGAGGAATAGATGTGTGTTTGTGAGTGAAATGAGTATGAAATAGGAGTATTTATAGAGTAAATAAATTAAAAATAAATAAATAATAAATAAATAAATAACGGATACCAAAAAACGGTAACTATATCGTTGCAATTTTTTTTTTATTAAATTTGAATTTTTTTTAAAAAATGAATTATTGCGTCACTGTGGCGAAACCCACTCGCGGGGCAGCGAGTGGGCGTCACGCGTCGAATGAGAGCCTGCCACGTCGCCTCGGCGCGTGGCGGAACGTGTCGTGCCGCGTGCCGCGGCAACGACACCCGGAACGGCATCGGCACGGAATGGCAACGTTGCAGCCGCCGCGGAACCGTTCCTCCGGAACGGCATAAGCATCGCAACGGCACAGCGTTGCGGGTGCTCTTACTTTTTTCACCATCAAATTAACGCATTATTATTAAACAAAGAAATACATCCAAGGAGTATAATCAAACGGATTGGTTAGTTAAAAGGGTCAGAAATGGCAGTAACTGCCTTGTGCGTAGGGATGTCAATCGGGCCAACCCGTTCGGGTTCGGGCCAACCCGTTCGGGTTGTCGGGCCATTCGGGTACGGCTATTCGGGTTATGATTTTTTCGGGTTATAAAAGTTCGACCCTAACCCTAACCCTTCGGGTTTCGGGCTAACCCACCGGGTTATTCGGGCCAATGCGTATTTTTAATTCTTTTAATATTTTCAAAAAATAATACGTATTTTAAATTTTCTTTATTTATATACATATTTTTAATTAATCATTCAACAATGAAATACATATTTTTAATTTTCTTTAATATTTTTAAAAAAGATTAAGTTATTTAAATTTAAATAACTTATTCATTACATAATTATTTACAAAATATCTATCAATAGTATGTTTATGTTTATGTATTTAAAACATAAATCAACACTTTGTTTCAAAATTCAAACATAAATCAATTCGTAGAAAATTAAACAAAATTTTCATAACGTGAGAGAGTAGATGTAACAAAAATATTTTGAATTGTTTAAGAGTGAATTATCAAGATGCTAGCTAACTGGAGTAACTCTAAGTTTTCTTGAATTATGATTGGTCAAATTTAATTTATTCCAGCTGTAAATAAGTCAAATAATAATTTATCTTTGTTTTAAGAATCATCAAAGTACGCATAATTCAATGACGAAGCGGCGTCAAAACACTTTGCACTATTATATTAGAAATATACTAAAAGAAAGCTTTTATATACGAGTATTTATGAATCCATGAACCACATGGTGATTTTTTTCGTGATCTTATATAGTGGGTTGGCGTATTTGGATTTTGCATGGTTTTAGAGGGTTGTCTTGGATGATTTTGATTATATTTCTATATTTTGGTACGTTTACATGTTTGTTGAGAAATGATAGAAAATTGATTAGAAAATGTACACAAAATATGTAGATGTGCAACAGCCTTGTTTGAGTCAATGTTTCTCGCGATTTTGAAGTCTCATAAACCTCTAATACATATCATTCTCTTCGTCTTCGAAAGAGCTTCGCGTGGATATATTGCACGCCTCAATCGGAGCTTTGTAGAGAAAGTTATGATCGTTACAAAAACTGCTCGCTTTGCAGAAGCATTCAACCCGACGGGCCGACCCGTAACCCGAACGGGTCAGCCCGCCTAACCCGACAACCCGAACGGGTCAGCCCAAATGGCCCGATTTTAAATTCGGGCTGCGAAATTACAACCCTAACCCTGTATTTTTATCGGGTTATTCGGGCCGGCCCGCGGGTTCGGGTTACATTGACATCCCTACTTGTGCGACATCACTCATCGACTAAAAATAATGCATAGTTTTGGTGTGACGTATGTAAATGCTTTTTTGTTTGGCCTTTTGCCGAGGTGCATGTAATGCGTGGCAGATGAAGTTGAACCGTGCCTTTATTATTTCTGACAAAATTAAATGAATAACAGCATTATGCAGCTGGAAGTTGTTGAGTAGCATAAATATTTTATGCATGATAAAGATACTGCCATTTCAATTGCAGCAAAAAGGCGATTCCGTCGTTTTGGCGGCCCCACACTTCGGCCCGACATCATGTGAGGGGGTTCAATCACGGTACGCAGTAGCCCGTTAAGGGGGAGGCCCTAACCCACTGGCTGCCAGAAGCCCATCTCCCAAGGCCTCACACTTGTGCCTAAGAGATGGAAGTAACTACACGACAGCAGTGAGATTCGAACCCAGGCTCATTGCAGCAAGATCTGCCCCTCCATTTCAAATTATTTCTTTTAAAAGTATAAACATTTAATTCACTTTAAATTTTAATTACATAATTGATAAAATAAATGAGAAAGAGAAAAAAAAATAATTAAAATATGAGTGAACTACAAAAATGGTCCATTATGAGTTTATCTCACCATAGTCCCTGGATTTTAAAAATATCACCAGACATTCATGGACTAAGAGTTTATCTCAAATTTGGTGATTTTGCCATTTTTTGATACGAAAATACCCTTATGAGCATTTGGACAATTTGGTCTTTTTACACTTTTAACATTTTAAATATGATATTATTTCAGTGATGTACTAAATCTGATATTATTTCAAAATTATCATTCTTCTTCCCTTTTGTCATCCTTCACTTTGTTTCTTAACTTCAATACTAGATTTAATTTTATAAAATTAAAATTAAAATTTAGATTTCTAAATATCAATAATTTTTTTAAGTAAAACTATTAATTCATGGACACTATAAATATTGATTAAAACTATTAATTTGTATTATTTAATATAATATTCAGCTGAATTGAAGAAGTATAGAAAAATAATCATGATGGAAAAATAAGAGCTATTCTATTTAGTCTTCGTTAGGTTGTTATAATTGCTTGTGATTAAATATTATGAAGTTGACTAAAAATTTGATACTACTAAATTTATATAGGAGTATTTTTGTTGAAATTTTCTATTTAGTTTTGATCATTTTCAAATAAACAAACGAAAATTATGTTAGTCTTACATTAGATGCATATTTATTTCAGAATAAATCGTGTTATATGATCTATTTATGATTAAAACTAAGTTGGCGTCAGCATACCTTATTGATTAAATATTAGACACTATCAAATATTGATTAAAACTATTAGTTTTTGTTATTTAATAATTTTAATAATTAATAAAAATTTATTCATATTTAAAAATCGAAATTTAAAATTTACTTTTATAAAATTAAATCTAATATTGAAACAAAGAAACAAAGTGAAGGATGACAAAAGGGAAGAGAATGATAGTTCTGAAATAATATCAGATTTAGTACACCACTGAAATAATATCAGATTTAAAATGTTAAAAGTGTAAAAAGACCAAATTGCTCAAATGTTCAAAAGGGTATTTTCGTATCAAAAAATGGCAAAAGGAGCAAATTTGAGATAAACCCTTCGTCCAGGGATGTCTGGCGATATTTTTAAAGTCCATGGACTATGAGCGAGATAAACCCATAGTCCATGGACCATTTTTGTAGTTCATTCTTAAAATATTGTTAGTGGATAATTGACACCGCTTTAAAGAAAAAAAGACTTTCCAAAATTAGAATGTTCATACTTTTTAAGGACAAACTAAAAATGATTTTTTTTCATACTTTTCAGAAACGGAAAGAGTATTATTACTACCAACGGGTGTAGCGCGGTTGACAGCGAGGAGCTGTGGTGATTTTAAGGTCACAGGTTCAAACCCCACCACCCGCTGGAAGACTTTGGGCCTTAATCCGCAAGCCTGATCCAGAAGGATTAATCGATTCCACCGAAAGTGGATTCGGAACAATTGGTTTCAAACCAAAAAATAAAGAGTATTATTACTAACCAACTCGAATTCGATTAGTTGGAGTGGACAACGGATCGATCACATAGAAGCCAATTTGCTCGCCTAGTCTTTACGCCTTATATAAGAATCTTCATTCTCCGTATAACTTGCTCAAGTTTCTTTTTGAATTATTTCACTTGAGTAATACTAAATACAACATTATGACTGAAAGCTTGTATTTATAGAATATGTATGTGCTTTTGTGCTAGGTCAAGCTTCTCAAATCCAGAGAATCCGCTAGATCACAAGGTCTAGGAACTCAAAGGATCCTGGAAGTCTCGGTCGTCGGACACAAATTCCGCGTTCAAAACCCTCAACACTCTTTACTATGAATTAGCACAGGGAAGTAGGGATCGATCCCACGAAGATGGATGCGTAAGAAGGCATTTAAGAGACTCTGGAAAGGGTTTGGCTGCTGCCACGCAATTTTTAGGTTGAGAAGAAAATTATAACTAGGCTGGGGAATAAAAACTAACACTAGACCTAGGAAACTGAAAATATCATGTGGACATGGGACATCATCTTAACTTCAGTATATCAAACAAACTTCCTCGACCTAGTAAACGACTTCCTAAACTAACTAAACAGAGATCAAATATGCAGTGGGACCATTTCCCGAAACGGTAAAGTACGGATGAAAAGCTGCAAATAACAAACTATGAATTTAACCGACAACGACCTGCATCTCGTTACCTGATTCAAACACGAACATGGAGAAAACAGAGTAATGATCCAGATTCAAAAAAAATATAATAATTCGGACGTCGAAAACTGGCGATTAATTGGAAACATAACAGATCTACATATACTAGACGAAGCAAAACAGAAAACACAGAAACGAGTCCTCAACTTCATGCACAATCAACCAACTCAGCTTCAGATCCACACGTCGGACGCTTAATCCACTCCTGATCCAAGCAATCTGAACCTAACTACTATCAGAAATAACTCCATAAACTCCGATTCAACAAATCCACTCCGATCAACGACAATTCAACCACGATTCAACTCCAATTCAACAGATCAAGTGCGAAAAGCATCCATTCAAGTAAACAACCACAACTCAGAATCAAACATCATCCAACTCGAAATCAACATCATCATGACAGAAAATAGAAATTGCATAGAAAGCTAAACGAGTTTCAACAGTTAACGAAAGCCGAGCTTCGAACAGCGAAGACTCAGTGAAAAATCCGAACAGAGAACTAAATTGAAAGCAATAAATTGTTTCTTTGCCCTACGCAAGGACGGTGATACTCAACAACCAACGAAAATGAACCATAAACCCCCAAATTTCCGATCCTCCAAGTGTGTGTAGAAGTGTGTGTGAGTGAGCTCAGAGCCAAAAAGGTTTTTTTTTTCTTCCATTTTCTTCTCTCCCTTTATATGTTGCATGCTCTATCTTTTATAGATGTGGATGCGATCTTCTAGAAGCCTTCTCTTGAAATCTCTGTTCTGCCCTCCGGCTAGCGATCTCCTCTGTCTAGCAATTTTTCCTTCATTATGCTCACTTTCTCGCCAAATCCTTCGCTAGGCGATTATCTACCTTCATTCCTGGACCTGTCGATTTCTTATACACACCTGGCTTAAAAGATATGTTAGACCCCATAAATTGTTGAATTTAACCGCATAACCGATGCATGAAATTAGCCTTATCAAACTGCTCACACTTAAACCATACTTGTCCTCAAGTATAAAGACAAGAAAAAGAAATAAGGTGAATTTCAATGCATGGTTATCCTATGACCGATCCTACAGACTCCTAAAAGACACAAACTCCTAGACCTAGACTCATCAACAGTCTCGACCAAAAAGAAAACAAACACTTAAAAAAAAACAAACACATATGCATGAACTAGTTTCAACTTTTAGCAGCCGTCTCCACAAGCTAGAGGTCTATCCGACCGTCTACAGTCTCCAAATCCTCATCTTCCCTTCTTCTACCTAATCGGTCTGTCCGTTCGTCAAGATAGCCTATTGACTTCCCAATTGTTAGATTCACTCGATCACTCATTCCTTACCAGGGATGTTAGGATCGATTCACTCTTAAGTCATTGCCACACCACTGATGCTTCGGGTTATGAGAGTTTCTCATTCTTACAGCTTCTTTTCCCCTTCATCCCCGGGTCAGGTTACGATTGCTTTCTGCCCTTAGATTTCTCTCTTCTTTACTTTTCTTTTCCTGGACTTCGTCCAACTTATACCTCATTTTTCTGGACTTCGTCCAGCTTATACCTCCAGAATTTATATATATATATATATATATATATATATATATATATATATATTTTTGTATATTTCTTTTATTTTTCCCCTGGACTTCGTCCAGCTTATACCTCCAGAACCCTTTTCCCACTATTTTTCTCCTTCAGACTCTTCTCCCTAAACATCCAGTGGCGGCCCTCTTTGTACATGTTAGCTCACAGTGTTTATGCTTATAACTCACTTATATAGTGGGCTTTCACAACTAGGTCATCTAAGGCATCATCTATCGTTCTCACTTCATCCAAACCGATTTCAGCTTATTAAAGAAAGAGGCATCAAAGTTGACATGTATCCTATCTTCAATTGCTCTCACTAAGGGAATCTTGCCTTATTATATTCACCAGCTCATGCGACACACATAAAACCTAGACCTAAAGACTCCTATTCACATTAGACACACAGACTGCACCTCTCCCTCCCACTTCACTCAAGTTTGTCCCCAAGCCATCCCAGTGAAGGAGGGAAACATGGCAGTTAAAGAGAACAAAACACAAACAAGTAAAAGAAAAACAAACTTCTCACACTTAGACCGAGCAACAGGCTAAGTTAGAGAAGACATACACATATATACATAACGAGGAATGCTTGAACGGGGAACATAAAAAAAACAGACTCAAGACAACAAGCACACAAACAGATAGTAAAAAAAAAAGAAAAGAAAACTGAAAAGTAAAATTTACTTGGTCATCGGGGGTATCAATTCTGAGTCTGGCCCCCGCGGGAGCCAGACTAGGGTGGTACGTTGGGGCGGTTCACCTTCATTTTCTTCCTGGCCGGCGACGCCGACTTCTCTTCCTCAGTCTCTCGTTACTTTGACACAGTCTTCTTCACAAGCAGAGGCTTGGATGCAGATGGGGCTAACAAGGGTTTGGACGCTGGTGGGTGTTGCTGAAGAGATGAGCTTCCCTGCCCTGGCTGCGTGGGCACGCTGTTGGGTCCAGAGGGCAACTTCTTCTGGGGCTGGGGAACATTTTCTCCAGCCAATTGGTCATTATCATCATCATCAGCTTAACAGCTTCTGCCATGCTATCACTATGCGCGAACGACCTCCCCACCAGGTCAGTAACACTCCCTCTAAGGGCCTTCATCTCTTCTCGGACCCCGCCGAGTTCCTTACGCATCTCGCCCATCTCTTTCTTTATCTCCTCATAATCCACGCTGGCTACTGCCTCGCTTCCATCCTGCTCCGTTTTCACTTGGGTTTCCATCCTTCCCACCTCATAGAAATAGACGTCCTTCCCGTGCATGTATAGGAGCCCCTTGTTGAAAAACTACTCAACGCTGAATGACTCTGGGGGCTCACACATGATCACCTCGGGTGCGGACTTAGCTATCTTCATGATTATATTACGCTGGAGGTATGCACCGAGGAGATGGCAAGTGTACATGTGGCGAGAAGGGTTGGCGGTCATCTGATGACAAGCCTGAGCCAACCAGTAGCCCAGGTGTACCTTAACACCCTTCGCCATGCACCAAGTGAAGTAGAGGTCTGTTGTGGTCAAGGCTGAGTTAGCTGGTCCCATCAGATTGTAACTGATAAACGTCTGCGCGAAGCGGATGATGCGGTTCTCGATGTGGAAACCCTTTGAATAGCTGATTTTGAACGTCCCCACCTTGGGATGGGTAATGAATTCCCAAGCAGACTGTGCTTTGAAACCAGGGGTGTACTTCGGAGCTCCTACCATGCGCTCATTCCAGATTCCATCATCGTCCTCGGCGCGGGTTAATAAACCCATCCTCAGGGACCACTCCCTTATGCTCATCTCGTACTCCTCGGTGAAAAGCCTGAAGGTGATGGAGTCAGTGTCGGGGTCAGTGGTGGGTTTGAGCCGGAAGGTTGAGAAGAATTCACGGGCTATGGTTTAGTAGCCATTCGAACCCAATAGCACCGATGCATTGGCGGAATTCCTCGTCCGAATCAATTTCCCTCAACTCCTCTGGATCATACTGCTTTCCAGACTTTGCCAGCTTCCCAAAACCGCTCTGCTCCTTGTAAGTCGCTGCCCTCTTCGGATCATCAAATTTTCCCATAGCTTCTAGCATTCCCTTGGTCACCCATACCTCCGTTTGCTCGTAATTGAGCTCTTCCTCTTGCTCTTCTACCTCTTCCTCCTCAGACCCGCTGGTCGGGCTAAGGCCGACTTGCTCCTTGCCGTAAGGAACCTTGGTTGGAGCAGGGAGTGGAGCCTCATCGTTCTTGACGGATGCAAT
This sequence comes from Salvia splendens, assembly GCF_004379255.2. Taxonomy (NCBI): domain Eukaryota; kingdom Viridiplantae; phylum Streptophyta; class Magnoliopsida; order Lamiales; family Lamiaceae; genus Salvia; species Salvia splendens. The sequence continues at coordinate 9,929,485 of NC_056044.1, forward strand.
ATTCTTGGACTTCTTGGGCTGGGGAGTGGCCGCATGCTTCCCTTTCCTCTTACGTTCCGCAGCCAAGCGGCGTACCTCCTTTTCATCTGTCTCCCTGTCAGACCCAGGAGCCTCCTCTTCTTGCTCGCCCTCTGCCCCTGGGGCAAGGAACTCCCTCTCTGTAGGCTGGGCGAGATCATCTATCTCGTCCCGCAAGCTCCGTCTAGCCCTTCGCCTTGCATCTCGCTAGTCTACCGGCGAATCCTCTTTCTCTGGCTTGTCCACCAGATCCACCACTAATTTCAGCCATCCTTCCTCGGGCTTCTGAATTTCAGCAAGAACGGGGGCTCTTCCCCCATAGACTTTTCCGGGGTTTCCCTTCCACTTCTAAACTCGGGGTCCCCCCCTCAAAATAGATAGGGGTTTCCCCCTCAACAACTACCTCTCCAGACATAGGGGTTTCCCCCTCCAAACCACCTTCAAAATTAGGGTTTTCCCCTCAACAACCTTCGCTATACTCTGTTCATCCACCGCCATGCACTCAAGCCCCACGGCCAAACCACCGTCTTCCTCCTGTTCACCGCCCTCCTCTACCTCTCGTTCTGGCGTACTTGTGGGCGGTTCGGTCACTGCAGACGGGATTGAGGGTTGGACCGTTGAATCCACTGGAATCGTCGGCGGTGGTGGTGCTGCGATAGGTTGTGCCTTTTCCATCATCGCCGAGAAGAGGGCGAAAGCCTTCATTGCCTCCTCTGTACTACCGAACTTCCGCGTCAAATCATTCACGAACGTCACTGCTTCGGAATATGTGGAGGTGGTGGGGTTCCCTGCCTTCTTCATGATCTGATTCTGCAAAAATCACAAGAACTTGGGAGAATTTTGTTTTCTTGATTAGGGTTAGCGAGAAACGTAGGTATTGCGAAAGAAAATATTTGGGGGAGAAAATAGGGTTGAGAGAGAATTCGGTGTTTTAAAGATTGGAAAATAAAAGAAAAGGGAGGAAAAAAATTAGTATATTAGATAAGGAAAGGGAACGGTTGCAGGACGGTTGCAGGCGTGATGTAAGCAACCGTACGCCTCCCGGTAAAGTTAAAATTTGAATTTTAAAAATTTCACAACTTCCCTCCCAAACATCTGGTCCGAAAATCTCTCCTCCCCCTTGTAAATGCTATTCTCCGCAATACCACACTTAGAAAAAAAACAAAATTGAAATGTCAGACTCCCAGGTCAAGGATTCAATATGAGACAAAACAATTTCCTTAAGAAGTCTGGTGTTTCGAAAATATTTTTGGAAGATTAGTTTTTTTCTTTGTTTGGAATTTTTCTAAATTGTTGGAAAAGCAATTAAACTATTCACACTTTCATTTTAGTATTCTCGAGATCCCCTGGTCCAGTGTATAGATTAAAAATGCATTCCTATTTACCTGACCCATGAATTCACCGAGAATACCTACCCACTAGACTGATTAGGAAATAATAGAGAGTGCGCGTAGTGGAACTTCCTCCACTACACACAACTCCGAATTATCCCAAAAGAATTTCACTCGATGACCATTAACAAGAAAATGGATAGAGTTCGAGGCACTTCCCTAGATTTCCACAGCTCCATTCGCTCGAAGGCCAACAATAGTGTATGGCCCAACCCACTTTGACTTCAGCTTCCCAGACATCAGCTTGAGCCTAGACTGAAAAAGGAGAACCTTCTGACCCACTTATAGTTCCTTGACCAGGAGATTTTTGTCATGCCAGAACTTTGTCTTCTCCTTGTACCACATTGCGGACTCATACGACTCAAGCCTTAACTCTTCCAGCTCCTGAAGTTGCAGTTTCCTCTCTTCCTCCCAAGCCTGGGGTCTCATATTAATCTCCTTCACCGCCCAATATGTTCTATGCTCCACTCCCACGGGCAGATGGAACATCTTGCCAAACACCAGGCTGTAGGGAAACATCCCAATAAGAGTTTTATACGCAGTCCTGTAAGCCCATAATGCATCGCCGAGCCTCTTGCTCAGTCCTTCCTTGACGGGTTCGCCGTCTTCTCCAATATTTCCTTGATCTCCCTGTTCGAGATCTCTGCCTGCCCATTAGACTGAGGATGGTAAGGGGTAAAAAACCTGTGGTGGACTCCGTATTTCTTCATCAGAGCTTCTATGGTTCGGTTACGGAAATGCGTCCCTTGGTCAGATATAATAGCTCGGGGCACACCGCACCTGTTAAAAATGTTAGCCACCTCTTTGGATTCACAAGAAGTGGTGGCTTTGGCTTCTATCCACTTTGACACATAATCTACGGCCACAAGGATGTACGTATTTTCGTACGAAGATGGGAATGGACCCATGAAATCCATCCCCTAGACATCAAAGATTTGGCAGACGATTACTGGGACTTGCGGCATCTCATCTCTCTTTGAAATTCCTCCAGTTTGCTGGCATCTCTCACAGTTTTGACAGAATTCAAAAGAGTCTCTGTGTGATGTAGGCCAATAAAATCCACTGTCTAAGACTTTCCTCGCAGTCTTCCTTGGTCCAAAATGACCTCCACATGCCAACGCATGGCAATGATTAAGTACATCCTTCTGCTCCCATTCGGGAATACATCTCCTGATTACTTGGTCAGCTCCCATCCTCCACAAGTAAGGATCGTCCCAGAAATAATACTTAGCTTCGCTCTTAAGCTTCATCTTCTGGGCCCGGGAAACTTCTTGTGAACTAGGCACCTCTCCAGTGACCAAGTAATTTGCCAGGTCTGCGAACCATGGTTTAGTGTTCAGTTGACACTTCCCTTTCTCAGCATCTCCTGGACCTGTTATCGCCATTATTGCCTCCCAACTGATAGGTCTAGGAGATTCTCCTATGTAGTATAGATGTTCCTCTGGGAATGCGTCTGGTATAGCTTCCTCAGACTCTCCCTGGAAGATCCGACTCAGATGGTCAGCCACTTTATTCTCCGTCCCCTTCTTGTCTCTCACATTCCAATCAAACTCTTGCAGAAGTAACACCCAACGGATTAACCTTGGCTTCGATTCATTCTTCGCCAGTAAGTACTTGATAGCCGCGTGGTCGGTAAAAACTATTACTCTCGACCCCAGTAAGTATGGTCAAAATTTCTCAAATGAATACACGACCGCTAACATTTCATTCTCTGCGGTGTCATAGTTTTTCTGGGCCTGGTTGAGTGTCTTCGACGCATAGAAGATCACGTAATTCTTTCCATCAATCCTTTGACCTAGTACCGCCCTCACTGCGAAGTCGCTTGCATCACACATTATGTCAAACGGCTGACTCCAGTTGGGTTCCCTAATGATAGGGGCAGACACTAGTTTATCTTTCAATAATTGAAAAGCCTTTTTGCACTCTTCGTCGAAGAAAAAATCCACATCATTGTGCAACAGGTGGGTAAGTGGCTGAGCGATCTTCGCGAAGTCCTTTATGAATCTTCTGTAAAAACCTGCATGCCCTAGGAACCCCCTGACTTCTTTCTGATTCGTAGGGTAAGGCAATTTCGAAATCACATCGACCTTGGCTTGGTCCACCTGTATGCCCTTCTCCGAGACTATATGGCCTAGGACAATTCCCTCGGGTACCATGAAGTGACACTTTTCGAAGTTAAGGACCAAATTCTTCTCATGGCATCTCCTCAATACTACGTCCAGGCTAGCCAAACAGGAATCGAAAGAGTTCCCATATACGGTGAAGTCATCCATGAAGATCTCAATACAAACCTCCAGTAGATCTGAGAAAATACTCATCATGCAAAGTTGAAAGGTGCCTGACGCATTGCACAGACCAAATGGCATTCTTCTGTAAGCGTACGTGCCAAAGGGGCACGTAAACGTAGTCTTCTCTCGGTCTTCGGGATCTACATAGATCTGGAAGTATCCACTGTACCCGTCAAGGAAACAAAAATACTGCTTTCCAGCCAGTCTCTCCAGCATCTGATCAATGAAGGGTAATGGGAAATGATCCTTCCTGGTCGCTTCATTCAGCTTTCTGTAGTCTATGCACATTCTCCACCTAGTGACAAGTCGGGTGGGCACCAATTCGTTCTTGTCATTCTTAACTACCTGAATTCCTGAATTTTTGGGTACCATGTGAACCGGACTAACCCATTCACTATCAGGTATGGAGTAGATGATGCCTAAGGAGAGCAGCTTTAAAACCTCCTTCAGAACTTCCTCCCTCATGTTCGGATTCAGCTTGCGTTGAGGGTACCTATAAGCCTTCGCACCTTCTTCCAACCTGATGTGGTGCATGCAAAGATCATGACTGATTCCTACGAGATCTGAGAGAGTCCATCCTAGGGCCTTCTTGTTCCTTCTGATTACCTCCAGTAATTCCCTTTCCTGTTCCTGTTCCTCGGTCAAGTTGTTGTTGATGATTACTGGGAAAGTCTCATTTTCATCCAGATAGGCATACTTGAGACCTGGTGGGAGCGTTTTCAGTTTCTTCTTGGGGGTACTTGTTTCCTGGGGCAGAGGATTTGTTTCTGTCGCATCAGTTATCATTCCCTTTGCAGACCCAGAAGAATTTTCCACGCTAGCCAAATGGGCTAATTGAAGGGGTTCGCAGCGGAAGCGTGTGTTCTAACGAATCACATAAAACTGATCTATTTAGCAGATTATTTAGACAAATTCTATTCGCGTAATTATCACATGTATCATGCGCATAACTTAAATTTTAAACGTGCTTTAGCATAAATAATCTCTAAAACATGCATACTACGGAGTTAGTCAATTTACCTTGTTGATTCACTTACGAATCTAAGATGACTTGCTTCTTCTCCACGTGAAGATCTAGAGAACTCAACCTCGGATCTTCTGACTGGTGTCCCAGACTGTAGACTGATATTTGTGTGGGCAAATCTCACCAGTGTACTAGGACTTAAATAACGAAGACAGAAATCTGTTCACGGAAGGAGAGCAATTTTTTATTCTCTCTCTAAACAGAGGGGGACGAAAATTATGATGTGGAAAAGTTGTGTTTTCTGTCTCCTTTATTCTCCTATTTATATTAATTCACATATTGGGCCCAGTCAGGGTTCTAAGGAAGAATTTGGACATGGCCTCACCCAATTAGCTTTTTACTAATTAAATTGAACCCACAATTTAATATAAGCTTATATTGGAATATTACAAGCAGCCACTACAGAAGTAATATTCCACTACCTTTCCAAATCCGAAATTACAAGTATTCCGGGTTTCCTTTTATTTGTTTAATTCATTTCCCGCACTTAAGATAGAAACATCCATTAATTAATAAATGTCTGCTATGGACTTAATTAATTAACATATTTTAATTTCCAAGAGTGGATTTAGCAAGAAAACTCTTATTTATTATTCATAGAGTAATCAAACTCCAACTAGCTAGGTTCCGAATAATAAAACCTTGTTTCGAGCTCCTCTTGTGGATGTTATCAAACGAGACTCTCCTCGCGCACGATTCAACATAATAGCAATCCTAGCACCGCTAGATAATGATCACCACTACCCAATTTACCTGGATCTTTGGTAAGTCAAAGTAGTAGATACTCAATATCGTATGCTCAATGCTAACGTACATTGATTAAGAAATTAATTATCAAGACCTCATCTTTCAGTAGATAGCATAAAGAATCGTCTTGCTGTTAGATCCATTCAGTGCTATACCACACCAACGTCATCTTATTTCAATAAGGCTTAGAAATAATCGGACTGACATTGCAACCTTTCATGATAGGTAGTCTAGGCCTATCTAGGTTGTGAAATTCATATTTTTCTTTCTTCAGGACTGACCGCATACCTTAAATTGAGCGCAGCCCACAACCGGTCTACTAAAACAAAGACTTAGACTTTGTTATGTTGGCTTATACATTTAAATATGCAATAAACATCCATTAAATGTAAAACATAACAACATTATGACAAAAATAATCTGTTGCATTCATTGGAAAATAATAATTAGAGTTTTACAGTATTCAATCACTCGAAAGTTGATTTCTAGTATACAAACCCTAACACTAATCCCCTTGACCTGCAAGTCTTCGGATTTTACAAAACTCCGAAATAGCTTCGGCCAGCTCCTCATCCGTTAGTTCCCTTGTATGCATTGCCTCACACTATCCAGCTACCTCTCTGTCAATGGAGTGACTTAACTCTGAATTATCAATCTGCTCCTGCATCAACTCGGTCTCAAGATACTCCTGGACCAGGGGGTTAATAACATCGACAACATGCAAATTTTGAACATCTAATGGTTTCTTCACTGCTTCATCTATGCTAAATGTATATTTTTCCCCATTATAGTCCAGGCATATGCTTCCATCAAAAACATCAATAATAGTCTTAGCGGTATGCAGAAAAGGTCTACCTAGAAGCACGCCGCTAGACTCCGAGGATTCATTATCACTAATTTCAATAACATGGAAATCGGCCGGATACAGAAAATCATGCACCTTGGCTATGACATTTTCTAAAACTCCCTCTGGGCAAATGCACGACCTATCCGCCAATTGGATCTCCCCTTTTGTATCCACCATTCCTACTCCTACCAACCTTTTGTATATGGAAAGCGGTAAAACATTTATCGACGCCCCTAAATCACACATAGCATGCTCAATTCTGACATCACCGATGGAAATGGGTAGAGTGAACATACCTGGGTCGGTACGTTTCGAAGACATCCTTCGTTTCTGAATCACTGCTGACACGTTTTCTCCAATCAGGATCTTTCCACTGGGTCTTGTCGTTCCAGCTATGAACTCCTTAATGAATTTGCTGAAGACCGGTTATTTCAAATCCTGCAAGAACGGTAGGTTTATCTTCAACTTACCAAATATATCCATAAAATCCACCGGTTCATCCTTCTTCTTCTTAGCCTCTCCTCGGTGCGGAAATGGTTTCACTTGCTTCCCTGCACTTGTAGAACTTCCAGCTGAAAGCTCGCCCGTTTCCTTCCTTACTTCTTCATTCCCCGCTTCTGGCTCTGGGTCTAAGAACAACGGTTCAGCCACACTAGGTAGCAGTTTTCCCAGATCACCTTTCTGAAAGTCATCTCATCTTACGGTACTCCCTATCTTCGAATTTCCAAGTTCAGGAACTGAGTTCTTCCCTTCCTAGCCTTCCGCGGGAGGTGTTTCTTCATTCATCTTCATTACCGGACCTTCATAACCTCTCCCAGATCTTAAAGTGATTTGACTGATGTTAGCTCTATCAGGTTGCCTTACTGAGGCAGGAATCTTTCCTTCGTTACCTCGCATCTCGTTCAAGGAGGTTGCGATCTGGGACAATTGCTTTGCCAACATATCCATTGCTACCTTCTGCTCCAACTGAGCGTCCTGAAGCTTATGCACTACATCATTGTTGGATTGCATGTTATTCTTCATATGCTGTTGAGAACTGACAAGCTCATGCACCACTTCATCTAGATTCCTTTGTGGCTTAGAATTGGGTTGGCTGGGATTTGGTCTTGAACCCAGGTTTGGTCCACTCCCTTGGTTCTGGAGAAAGTTTCCCTGACCTCCTGAACTGTTGTTGAACTGATTTCCTGGCCCTTGGTTCCCCTGATAACTGGGTTGGGAATTCTGATAATTTCCTGGGTAGTTCCTTTGGTGTGGCGGTACATAAGAGCTCCCCTGGTGGTTTTGATTCATGTTCCCCCAATTAGAATGATCGCCCTGATTCTGGTTGTTTCAGTTGTTCTGCCCCTCCTGATTTCTCCCACACCAGTTAGTCTGCCTTTCTGGTTGGAGTGTAAACTGGGTGTTCTGTTGTGGAGGTGGCTGGGTCGGGTCATTGTCGGACCATCTAAAATTGGGATGGGTTCTCCATGGTGCATCCTTTTGTTTCCCTTGATTCTAACTCCCATCTGGATTCCAACTCCCTATCGAATTCACCTGGGTCTGGTAATCTCCCTCTTGAGGGCCATATTATTGCTGGGGTGGAGCTTCTCCTGAACCCAGAGTTTTCTCTTTCTCTCGTGAGGCTGGCGGGTTGGTCTTCTCAATTGCACTCAAGAGTGTTTTCTCAAGCCTATCTATTCTTGCCTCGACCCTTTCATCATCTTGCTCCCTCAGCGCATTCGCTGACCATCTCCTCATAATGTTCCTCGGGTTTTCGGACGCCTTTTTGGCTTCTATCAACTTCTCCAAGATCTCTCTTGCTTCACTTCCCTTTTTCTTTGTAAAATTTCCCCCGCTCGAGGAATTCATCAGATCCTTTGATTCATGGTTTGCTCCTTCATAAAACAAAAGTAAATTTCTGCTTCGATCATTCTATGATTCGGGCAAGCATCTAATAATCCCTTGAATCGTGACCAATATTGACTCAGAGATTCATCGTACTCCTGCTTACACTCCATGATTTCCTTCTTGAGGGCGTTTGTCTTGTGTAAAGGGAAAAAATAATCCAGAAACTCCAACTTGAAATCTCTCCATGTACGGATGGAATCCCGAGGCAGCCTCAGCACCCATGTGTAAGCCTCTCACTTCAGGGCAAATGGAATTGCGCGTAGGCGATAATCTTTCTCCGTTGTGTCGTTGGGCCTTTTCTGAATACTGCACAGCTTACTAAACTCATTTAAGAACTCGTAAGGACACTCGTTCCTATGCCCGGAGAACGTCGGTAGAATGCCTAGCACATTTGTCTTAATATCGATGGCCCTCTGACGCAGATTCATGACTATAGCCTGGGCTGGCTCACCATCTAGATGAGCAGTGAGCGAACCGATCTCAGGATCTGGATCGACTACTTGTGCCATGTCTCTGATCTCTACCTCCTTTGTATCTGTTTCTGAAGACGACTCGGGATCCTCCCTTCCCGACAAACTCCAATTCTCGTCACTTCTTGAACCTGACGGAAATGGATCTCCCGTGGTTAACCCTGATCTGGTGGTGACCGTAGATGATGTCTCCTTTTCTTGCCAAATGAACTGATCGTTCAACCACCCAGATGAATCACTCCAGTGTCCAAACCGTAAGCCTCTACTCATAAACTGAAAATAAAGAAAAAAGAAAAATCAAAACTATATACGCCAAAATCTCTAAACACAATCATAAACTACGCCATCCATCCTCGGCAACGGCGCCATTTGAAAGCTTGTATGTATAGAATATGTGTGTGCTTTTGTGCTAGGTCAAGCTTCTCAAATCCAGAGAATCCGCTAGATCACAAGGTCTAGGAACTCAGAGGATCCTAGAAGTCTCGGTCGTCGGATACACAAATTTCGCGTTCAAAACCCTCAACCCTCTTTACTATGAATTAGCACAGGGAAGTAGGGATCGATCCTACGAAGATGGATGCGTAAGAAGGCATTTAAGAGACTCTGGAAAGGGGTTGGCTATTGCCACGCAATTTTTGGGTTGAGAAGAAAATTATAACTAGTCTGGGGAATAAAAACTAACACCAGACCTAGGAAACTGAAAATATCATGCGGACATGGGTCATCATCTTAACTTCAGTATCTCAAACAAACTTCCTCGACCTAGTAAACGAATTCCTAAACTAACTAAACAGAGATCAAACATGCAGTGGGGACCATTTCCCGAAACGGTAAAGTACGGATGAAAAGCTGCAAATAACAAACTATGAATTTAACCGACAACGACCTGCATCTCGTTACCTGATTCAAACACGAACATGGAGAAAATAGAGTAATGATCCAGATTCAAACAAAATATAATAATTCGGACATCGAAAACTGGCGATTAATTGGAAACAGAACAGATCTACATATACTAGACGAAGCAAAACAGAAAACACAGAAACGAGTCCTCAACTTCATGCACAATCAACCAACTCAGCTTCAGATCTACACGTCGGACGCTTAATCCACTCCGGATCCAAGCAATCTGAACCTAACTACTATCAGAAATAACTCCATAAACTCCGATTCAACAAATCCACTCCGATCAACGACAATTCAACCACGATTCAACTCCAATCCAACAGATCAAGTGTGAAAAGCATCCATTCAAGTAAACAACCACAACTCAGAATCAAACAATATCCAACTCGAAATCAACATCATCATGAAAAAAATAGAAATTGCATAGAAAGCTAAACGGGTTTCAACAGTTAACGAAAGCCGAGCTTCGAACAGCGAAGACTCGGTGAAAAATCCGAACAGAGAACTAAATTGAAAGCAGTAAATTGTTTCTTCGCCCTACGTAAGGACGGTGATACTCAACAACCAACGAAAATGAACCATAAACCTCCAAATTTATGATCCCCCCAAGTGTGTGTAGAAGTGTGTGTGAGTGAGCTCAGAGCCAAAAAGGTTTTTTTTTCTTCCTTTTTCTTCTCTCCCTTTTTATGTTGCATGCTCTCTCTTTTATAGATGTGGAGGCGATCTTCTAGAAGCCTTCTCTTGAAATCTCTATTTTGCCCTCCGGCTAGCGATCTCTTCCGTCTGCCAATTTTTCCTTCATTATGCTCACTTTCTCGCCAAATCCTTCGCCAGGCGATTATCTACCTTCATTCCTGGACCTGGGGATTTCTTCTACACACTTGGCTTAAAAGATGTGTTAGACCCCATAAATTGTTGAATTTAACCGCATAACCGATGCATGAAATTAGCCTTATCAATGACCAATCAATTATCATAATTCTATGCAGCCATAATATAGCCAATCATTAAATGACATTTTAATAAATATAAATGTATAGATATAATTAATATAATTGACTCACTCAATGCAAAAATAATTTTATACTAATATCTTTTTTTACTTTTACTTAATTGTAGTTGTTTTTTTTTAATTTCAACCGTTTAATTAGATTTTTGAGTTTTTTTTATCAGATTCATTCATGTTTCAAAATTTTATAGTTTTCCTAGTTTATTTTCATTTATTCCAACGAGATTAGGATCTAATTAGATGTTTACTGTTATTGGTTGTGTACTCATTACCAAAAAACTTACCCCCTCTGTCCCGCTTTAGCAGTCCCAGTTACTTTTGAGCACTCGTTTTGTAAAAATGATAATAAATAGTTAAAGGGGAGAAATAGTGAAGTAAGAGAGGTAATAATGTAGAGAATACTCCCTCTGTCCCATGTTGCTTGAGTCATATTCCATTTTGGGTTGTCCCAAGCTATTTGAGTCATTTCTTTTTTTTGGCTAAAAACAAAGAATCAAATCTCACCTACTTTATTCTTTCTTTTACTTTACTCTCTCTTCTTTCTCTTATTTTATTCTCTCATCTACTTTATTTAACTTACTAAACACAACTTTCTTAAATTCCGTGCTGAAAAGAAACGCCTCAAGTAACGAGGGACGGATGCAGTAATAAAATGTGAGTGAAATGAGTTAGTGGAATGTGAGGTCTATTACTACAAAGTGAGAGTGTCAATTAATTCGGGACGGACAAAAAGGAAATTGGTGCCTATTAATGAGAAACGGATGGAGTACTAATTGTTTATTTTGTTTTTTTTCTTAACTAAAGTATCTTATTTTTCAAATTGTATGCTAGCGAAGTAACTGAAAGAAGAGTTATGGTTGCGAGATAAATTAAGTTGTAGATATTGGATTTTCAAATTATAAACTTTGGTTTGATTATTAATAAGGATCTGTGATTGATTTGATCCATGTAATTTACCCAAGATTATGCCACAAGTGATAATCTATCAACTAAACACAAAGTCAAATAAAGATAGGGCGGATCTAGCCAAAAAAAACTAGACCCAAACATGAAATGGATGGGAGATTGGAAATGAGAGAATGTGTAAATTATGAACAACTAGGATTAAAGCCATAGAACCTTAACTAAAAAGATGGAGACATCCCTAGACAACTTTCATTAATCATAATCACCATTTGGCTCCACTACTCAATGGATACACTACCATTGATGCATACCTCTACTTGATTCAATCAAAGAAAGAAAACAAGCAACCTACAAAGTAGGAATTGGATAAACCCTATGAAAGAGCAGGGTTGGTTGTGTTAGGTTCGTTGCGTTGGTGTAATCAACTGATCAGGAGGAGACTCCTAACCTAGTCGTGTCGTTGGCACAATGACCTAACAACCTTGGTATCAATATTTTCTCAACCCACTTCTACTGGCTAGTATAGAGGATGTATTGGTCGAATCCCACAGAGATGAATGAATGCAAATTGTGACTGTGGAGATAATCTGGGAAAGGTTGGTTAGCTACCACGCTTTGGGTTGAGTTTTACCTAATGAATAACCTTAAGGGACCTATATTGTACTGACCAGTGAACGAATTAATCTTGGCAAAGGACTGTGTACGTAAAATATATGAGATAAAGTAGTTCTGGTACATGTGAAAAGTAGAGGTTACTATAAATGGCTAAACAGAATAACAGAAAATATTTGGTGGTTCCGGACTGCACTGTCAGGTCTGCAAGGTGTGCAGAAAAGTAAATGACAAAAAGTGAAAAGGGGATAAAAGTAAAAGTGGTCCACAAAAGTAGAAAATGACATTATCTTCATCACCAAGCTACTTAGAAATTCAGCAAACTCACGAACTCCATTAACAACTTCACAGAAATGATGCTACTAATTCGAAATCGAAATTAAAACTTAAATTGAAAGATTAAAAGATTAAAATCATTAATCCTAATTTATGCTAACTACGAAACATGCAAGGTGACATAACTGACTCGACTAAGACATTTTGCATTTTTCTCCAGATTTTATCACTTGACACTTAAGAAATTACACAAACAAACTAGATCTAACTTAATCACAAGAAAGCATGCTCGAACGTACAAAATTTACTCTAAACTACTAGATCTAAAAATTCCAAGTAAGAACGAAAATATTGCGGCGAAGAGATAAACGAAAAGTAAAATCCAACTTCATAAAGATCAAATCCAGACGAACACTTCAGAATTCAAGAGACAACTGAAAATATCAAAGGTTCAAAGCGAAATAACAACTAAAATTAACAAAGAAAGTGATTAAAGATTGTTTTTCTCATCGGGCGATGAAAAGGTATTTCGGCTACAAAGATGATGAACTGGAACGGCGGTAAACTCTTCTCCGGCAAGTCGCCGAAGTCTTCAAGTGATCATGACTGGTGGCGAGAAACGAGAAGTGTAGGAGCTAGTCTCCATTGGTGCTGGAACTAGAATTATCAGAGAGAGAGCGAGTTGTTGAACGAGTGCTACTTCTCTCTCCAAGTGACCTTCTATTTATAGGGTGGCTTGCCCTAAAAATTAGGGTTGTCTCTCCTTGTACATTGTCACTTTTTTCCCCCATTAAGTTGTAGGTCGTTTCCAAGCAATCCTTCTTTCTCCATCTCGAGCTTTTTGGCATGCATCTTGGTCAGTATTGCACCGTTCTGGCGTCCTTTCTCACTTAAATCTCCCGGTCCTTTCCCTACTGGCTTGTACCCTTTTTTTCCTGCAAACTTAAGCAACTTTCTTTCAATAATGCACGTTAAGCTCACATACTGACCAGTAAACCAAGGCCTAGAATACGACTTATCACCCTATCAAAGGTGAAAACTCAGAAAGGAGATATCGTAATTCATCAAAGTCTCCCTTTAATCTTTCACAAATGAGTATATATAGGAGGTGTTAAAAAAATCCATGAAAAAACCTTACAAATATAGAAAACCGCCAACATAGTGCAAAACACCCGACCGTGCATTTCCCACGCCTCATTTTGCCCACCCGGGCGAACTTTCTGCCTCAACTCCCAAAATCGGCCCAAACGCCCGACCGGGAGTTTTGCATGGCTCAATTCGCCCGGCCACGCATTCTCTCTGGAGTCACCCGCTCTTCAATGCGCAACTTTCATAAATGGGTCATAACTCCCTCCACCGAACTCTGATTTAGGCGTGTAAGATACTCAAGCGAAGCTCTTTCAAAGATAAAGACATTGGTTGTCTTTGAAGGGTGTTTGGATGTCATCTTGGTAAGTTGATTTCTGTTTGAATGCAGCTCCAGTTGCAACTTAGCAACTTGGCATGACTTTTCCCTCTTCTTGTGGCCCCAATCTATCCACGGCTCACGGCGTACTAGTAACTCTTGAGACTCGGCACCCATGGTCGTATCATCCTTACCTTCTTGGGAAGGATTTGTCCTCAAATCCGAGTCTTCTTTATTCCTCGCATCCTCGGGAGGTCCTCTAGCTTTATTGAATCATTGGCATGTCTTTTCTCTCATCCTTGGATCCCAATCAATCTGTGGCTCACGCCGAAGTGAAGACTCTTGACGTCTAGCACCAGTGGTCATATCAAGAATGCTACTCCGGAGGGTGTTGGTGGCAGTAGTGAATAGAGCACTCCTCGGTCAACCTCTATTGGGAATGACAAGAAGCGAAAGAGCAACAACATCATTGAAGGTCTGATTGAGTTGCTTGGTATGATGCACAATGACACCAACGCCCGACTGACTCTCTCTCACTCAGGCTAGGCTATGGATTTGATTTGAGCAAGACTCGTAAAGACGTGTATAAGCTTCTTGGCCATCTTCTAAGGCTTTCTCGCGAGCAAAAAGTTCGATGTTAGTGAAATAATCCTTGAAAAGGTTGAGCGTCTCGATTTCTTTTTAAGTAAGCTAGACGATGACGTTTGGCATATGTGTTCCGCACTCTTGCCAAGTACGCGGTGTGTCCCCCTCTTATTGTCGGCCGACATAGTTGTTGAAACTATTGTTATATCGATGAAGTAGTTCTTATGGCAAACTTTACTATGTGGTATTTTTTCCTTAGTTATATGTATTTGCAGCTATAATGTCATTATTCGTGGCTACATAATAGCCACGACTTAATCTGAGATGACGTAGCTAGCTTAGCCTCTAACTTACCCTCACACCTTGGAACGTTAATGACCAGGATGATTGTGTTAACAGACTCATTATCCAATCATTCATAAGCCTCAGGGAACGATTTCCTTCGAGTGCTTGTCAAATTTTCAGCTAAAGGTGAGGAGTCCGACTCGCTAGCCTCACCACAAGGTGAGGACGGACCAATTCCATGTCGAGGTCCTGGTCAAGGCCTGGATATGAGGACTTTGGTATCAGAAATGACAACCATTCCGGTATTATTCCCCTTATTCACCTCTTCCATACCAAATAGCATTGTCAACTTGGGATACTCAATGTCACCCGCGTAGTAGTAGGCAATAGTCAACTTATTTTTCTAAGGATTAAATTCAGTTAACACTTTATCGTTGGAATGTGTCACATGACAATTACATACTGATATAACATTTCTCTACAATCAGATGCACTTACCTGTAACGGGTCTTGAGCAAACTAACTGTGTTTGATTGCATATCCCAATAAACGTCGTGGGTATGCCGAACAAGCTTGAATGCATGGAAGTGCTGCTCAAGAAACTGGAACCTATCGTACAACTCAAGCCATGAGAATGACACACCGGTTTCGGATTTAATGGACTCGACGGCCTCCTCGAGAATGGGGATTGGGATGTCGGCGCCACTCCATCGGGCCATGTTCTTTGCCCGAACAATGACACACAATAGCAGCGAATCGGCCTCGGCTGACCATTTGGCCTTATAGAAAAAAGGCTATTTGTCATGGGATGTTGCTGCTCATTTTTTGTTTGTGATTTGGTTTACCAAGTGGATGGTTTTATATGTGGACAACGATAAAGAATTGGTATTAGAAAACCCATTGAGTGTGGTACTAGAAAACCCTATGTGTAAAAGCTCAAATCACATTTTCCATGCGATTTTAGGTGAAGCTCCATGAATAGTTGGAGGAACCCGTGAGTGTGGCACTATGATTGACATATTTGTACCTATTTCTCATATTTTTGTCTATTTGCATATGTACTTCATGAATAAAACAACCTTTGCATGATTCTTTAAACAAAATTCAACCTCAATCAACTCCTCTCACGGGTTGATTCCTTGTTGGTTTGCTAATGTTGATAAATTGAAGGATTTCGGCAACAGATTTCAAAGTCTACATCTACACGCATCTACTATACCTCTACTTAGCCTCAGTTGCGTACTCAGAACATGAATTTGAGGGATTTCCTTTCGTAAGTAATGAAGCATTCACAGGCTTCGTTTGATTGTAGTTTGTTAGTGGCATGTTTCCAATAGATTGATTTTGATCGATTAATTTTGATCTATATCAAATGCGAAGGTAATTAGTTTTCCATTGGTAACATTTTCAATGTATGATTCATGTTAAACCAGAAGCTGCCCCGTGAATGGATTCGTTTGCATGGTTTGGATTTACCATCTCGATGTGAACTTCGAATGCCGTTGGGCACAAGGTATTCCGTCGGGTTCACAGTGATCGATCGCGAATGCTACTTCGATCGAGATTGATGTCTATTCTTGCGCTACAATCGAATTCAGTTGACTGGCACTTTTCGTTTTGATGAGAGTGGTTGTATGCCCAAATGAGATGTATACGGTGAATATTTAAGTGTTTTTAGCTCATCCATAATTATCAGCATTAGTTTTTTGTTTAAAAATTTTATAACCAACTTCAATTCTTCTTGACTTAGAGCTTGAGTGTGTTCCCCAAGATCCATACCGGACACCCGACTCCCAAAGTGACGACACTGAGGAAGATGAGACATATGACGTCGGATGGCCCGTGTTCCCTCTTCCATCGTTCATCATATTGCTGCTTGGCTCAGACCCCGAACAATTGGTTTTGTAGGAACTACCGCATATATGGTGGAAAACCAACATTGCAGACGAGAATTCCATACAACCTGTAACTCTCAACACGACACGCGGCTCACATACTATCTATATGATGATATCGGACCAAGTAGTGAAGATTTGCGTGGTTAGAAGAGGGCCGTTCGGGCCAATCATCTTCTTTTGGGAGATGTTTGCGAATTCGAGTTGCTTAGTACTCCAACCACCACCTTCAGGGTCATATTCCACAACTAGGAAGTATTTGTATCTGTATTGCATAATACGGTTTTTTCAGTTTGATGACTTTGCGATTATATGTCAACTTTCTAATTATGCCATGTTGTAGTGCTAAGTAGAAAAAATGTACTCCCTCCGTTCTATAGTAGTAGCGGGATTTCTTTTAGGCACGGAGATTAAGAAATAGATGTGTAATGTAGTAAATAAAAATATAATAAAGTAGGAGAGAGGAAAAACTAGAGAGAATATAGTAAGAGAGAGGAAAAAGTAATCGAGAAGAAAAGTGTTACTTTAACTAAAAAGGGAAATGACTCTACTACTATGGAATGTATCAAAATGACAAAATAGCTCTGTTGGAAAAGAAGATGACATGTGTTGGAAAAGAAGACCACATTAATATGCCGCCCACATTAAGTAGTGTAGAGTTCCTAAGTGTTGTAAAGTACCAACTACATTTATTGGTGTACTAGAATGTTCTCATTCACCCTATAAATACTAGGGTGAATGAACATTTGAAAGATATGGAAAACAAACATTGAAATATTTCTCTATACACTTCTTCCTATCAAATGACTAACCAATCTTTCTCCACCTCTCTCGATTACCATCTTTAAGATGGTATCAGAGCAGGAAATTTTTATTTGGGGACTCAGAGCAATGTCATCATAGTCCCATACCCTTCTCGGCCTTTCCTTCATTATCCCTGCAAAACGAAAACCAAAGATGTCAGATTCTGACACAGAAAATACCAAACCACACTCTGCCGATACTATGGCAGATTTTGCGGCACAATTTGCCGAATTCATGAAGTTCATGAATAAAACCGGAAACAAACCAGAAAACCCTCCAAAACAGTCACCACAAAACCTGGAGTCTTTGGGAGAAATCCGCTTAGAAGACAAACTCAATGGGGATAATTATCCCCTTTGGATAAATCTGATGGAACGAGCTATAGGTGGAAAGGGACTGATTTCTCACATTTCTGGAGGATCAGAACCCCCCACCGCCAACGATCCCGGCTACGCGATATGGCAACAACGGGATCATTGTTGCTTCAATTGGATCATCAACAACATTGAATCCAGTTTGAGGAATGAAGTTTCACAGTATAAAACAGCCCGAGACCTATGGGAAGGTCTGGCAATCACCTATGGAAGTGGAGCTGACCCCTTTCAAGTACATGATCTACACAGGCAGGCGATGACAATTAAGCAAGGAGATATGAGCCTGGAATCCCTCTGGAATAAATTCCAGGACCTATGGATCTCAATAGATGCAAGAGATCCTAATCCCATGGAAAGCCCCAAAAGCATCGAGAAGTACAACAAACATACACAGAGGCATCGACTCTACCAATTCATATGGGCTTTAGACGACAAATACGACAAGATCAGACGGGAAATACTAAATACAGATCCGTTGCCATCTGTTCGCAGAGCATATGGTATGGTGAGAAGGGAAGCTGTCAATGAGAAGGTTCTCAAACCCGAACCAGACTCATCTGGAATCGCAGCCGGCCTAGGAGCTTTCCACAGAAACCGCCCAACTCCAGCGGCGCAAACCCCACCGGAAATCTGCACACCATTCCCACCAAATCGAAAACAAGATGAAGACAAAAACAAGCTTATTTGCTCACACTGCGGAGGAAAAAACACACACGGGATACATGCTTCCACCTCCACGGATACCCCGAATGGTGGCAAGAGATGAAGAGAACTCGCCAAAGTGGAAAACGAGGTGGCACCGGGAATGGAAGGGCAGCAGCCGCCATTCTGATCGGAGGAGACCGAGCCACCTACACCGGAGGACCGGCGGGCGGCTTCGGCAAACCCACGGTCAACGGCGGAGGCGGCGGCTTCGGCAACTCCACAGGCACCGGCGGCTTCGGCAATCCCTCATCCAGCGGCGGCAACGTCGTCACTCCACCACCACAATACCCTAACAGCGGCGCAGCACCAGGGGGTGGCGGAGGCGGCGCAAACCAAGTCAACGTGGCCAAAGCATCAATTGCATCGACTCAAACGTGGATGGAAGGTAAAATTAATGAGGGGGAAGGAGGGACCGGTGACCACCGGTCTCCGATCTCGGCTGGGAAGGCCGACCGTGAGAGGGAGTCGACGGGTGTGGGAGCAGAAATGGAGCGGGAGAGTGAAAGGGGGGACGGCTAGGGTTTTTTAGGAGAAGAACACTCCTTTTGCAAAATAGTCCCCCAATCCCACATCAATCCTATAAAACACCCCACCCCACAAATATTTTCGAAACCCCACCCCTACTTATACCTGAATTCCAAAAACCCACCCCAGAAAATCACAATATTTCCAAATATTTCCCCAACTTTCGGAAAATGCACAATCACACCCGAAAGTTTGAATTTCCACCTTCCACACCATATACAAACTTGGTCCAAGCTCTGGCATATTCGTCATCCTCAAAAATAGGACCAAAAGACTCCCATTGGATTTTTGATTGTGGTGCAACTGACACAATGACATTCGATAAATCCGATTTTTTAGATATATCCAAATCAAAAAAACCTTTTGTCCAAACAGCCAGTGGGGAGTTAGCACAGGTCGAAGGGGCAGGAACTATATATATATCACCAACCCTTCGTCTCTCCAATTGTCTTTATGTTCCGTCCTTGTCCCACAAATTATTGTCTGTGAGTCACGTCACGAAAGAACTTAACTGCAAACTCCTAATGCAGCCTCGTTTTTGCATGTTACAGGATATCAAGACGGGAACGATAGTTGGGCGTGGCACTGAGCGACATGGACTGTACTACGTTGATGAGATCGCCCAACATAGTACTGCACTGCTAAGTCGTGGACTGAATGAAAGACAGATATGGCTCCTACACCGTCGGTTAGGGCACCCATCTATAGGATATCTCCGTTTACTCTTTCCCAAATTAGTTTCTTCTTCATATGTTTTGAATTGTGAAACGTGTGTTTTGGCTAAAAGTCATAGACATTCCTTCAAATTGAACAAAACTAGAGAAAAAACTCCTTTTGCTTTAGTTCACTCTGATGTTTGGGGCCCTGCGCCCGTTACCGGGGGTCAAGGATTTCGATATTTTTTGCTTTTTGTTGATGATTTTTCTCGTATGACTTGGATTTATTTTTTGAAATCAAAATCAGAAGTCTTTGGAAAATTCACTGAGTTCTATAACCTTGTCCAAACCCAGTACAACACCAAAATCCAAGTCCTTAGATCTGATAATGGGAGAGAATATGTGAACTCTAGCATGAAAACCTTCTTTACCGAAAAAGGTCTCCTTCACCAAACAACATGTGCCTACACGCCAGAACAAAATGGGGTGGCTGAGCGAAAAAACCGGTATATTTTGGAGATCACCCGTGCACTTCTGATAGAATCCCACATCCCTAAAACCTTCTGGCCTGAAGCCATAGCCACATCTGTTTACCTCCTAAATCGTCTTCCCACAGGAATCCTAAACTTCAAAACCCCTTTAGAGGTATTCTCTAACAAACACTCAATTCCCTCTTCTCTCATTCTTGAACCCAAAGTTTTTGGCTACACTGTCTTTGCTCACATACCCAAAAATGATCGCGATAAATTCTCACCATGTGCTGTCAAATGTGTTTTCTTGGGGTATGGAAAAAATCAGAAAGGGTATAGATGTTATGACCCATCAACAGATCGCATGTATGTAACTATGAACTGTGACTTCGTTGAAAGTGAATATTTCTATAGCCAATCTAGTGGTCAGGGGGAGAGTGAGCCAGGTAACCCGAATAGTGACGCACTCAATTGGCTACCTCTATGGGGAGAAACCATTCAGGGGGAGGAAAATCCTATCATAATTGAGAGTCCAACAGCGCCAATTCCTCATGAACAGAACATGTCGCCTCAGGACCCAGCCAAACTATCGAACCAGTCTTTGAGACCCGAGGTAAAAACTTTTGATCCCAACATTGGTACTCTGCCCGAAATTGCTAACAGTGGCAGGGAAAATATAAGTGATACAGAAGAGCCACCTACAGAACAAGAGACAGGACATGGCAGATTACCCCACAGGAGTACGAGGGGCATTCCTCCTCGACGATATTCTCCAGACTGGAAAGGACGAAAATCAAGGTACTCAGTTGCAAATTTCACCCAGGGACACCTTACTGAAATGGCTAGAGCGTTTGAAGCTGCTCTCTATGAAGAAGAAGAGATTCCACAATCCTTCGAGATGGCAATGCAACACAAGCACTGGAGGGAAGCCATGAAGAAGGAGATTGATGCCCTGAAAAAGAATGAAACATGGGAGATATGTACTCTACCTCCGGGAAAGAAACCAGTAGCTTGTCGGTGGATCTTCACCATAAAACGACGTGCAGATGGTTCAATCGAGAGATACAAGGCAAGATTGGTTGCTAAAGGATACACTCAAGTGTATGGAGTAGACTATGAGGAAACGTTCTCCCCGGTGGCCAAACTAAATACAGTAAGAACTCTTCTTTCTGTGGCTGCATGCAAAGAATGGCCATTATACCAGTTGGATGTGACAAATGCCTTTCTTCATGGTGAACTTGAGAAGACCAAGGAAGTCTATATGGAGGTCCCACCAGGTCTGTATGAAGAATTTGGAAAAGGGCAGGTATGCAGATTGAAAAAGACCCTCTATGGGTTAAAGCAATCACCCAGAGTATGGTTCGGAAGATTTTGTCAGGCAATGTTCAAACATGGCTTTAAACAGAGCCATTCAGATCACACACTATTTCTGAAAGAAAGGAATGGAAAAATGACATGCTTGATTATTTATGTTGATGACATGATCATAACAGGAGATGATATTGAAGAAATCCAGAATTTGAAAGAGAATCTCTTCAAAGAATTTGAAATGAAGGACTTAGGAGCTTTGAAGTACTTCCTTGGGATCGAAGTGTTGAGATCCAAGCACGGAATCTTCTTAAGGCAGAAGAAGTATATACTTGACATGCTCACCGAAATAGGTATGCTTGACTGCAAGCCTGCTGAAACTCCAATGGTACCCAACCATGGGTTGAAAATTGTAGATGGAGCTAAACCTACAGATCGTGAAAGATACCAACGGCTAGTAGGAAAACTCATCTACCTTTCTCATACCAGGCCAGACATCGCATATGCCGTTGGAGTTGTGAGCCAATTCATGCATCAGCCTCAAGAAGATCACATGGATGCTGTCACGAGAATTGTGAGATACTTAAAAGGAACATCTAGTTATGGGATATTCCTAGAGAAAAAGGAAGATTTGGAAATTGATGGGTACACAGATGCAGATTGGGCAAGCAATCCAGTCGATAGAAAATCAACTGGAGGGTATTTTACCTTTGTTGGGGGCAATTTAGTCACGTGGAGGAGTAAGAAGCAGAAAGTGGTTGCCTTGTCAAGTGCGGAAGCTGAATTCCGAGGGATCAGGAGCGGTCTTATGGAGATACTTTGGCTTCGAAGATTATTAACAGAAATTGGATTCCCACCGACACGGAGGAGTCAACTTTTCTGTGACAATAAAGCTGCAATTAGCATTTCAGAAAATCCCGTACAGCATGATAGGACCAAACATGTGGAGGTCGATCGTCACTTTATCAAAGAGAAACTTGAAAGCGGAATTATTGAGTTCCCATTTGTCCGATCTGAGGAACAACTGGCAGACATTCTCACCAAGGCGTTGAGTCCTACAAAATTCAAAGAATTCATTGGCAAGTTAAGTATCGGGGATACCGTTACTCAACTTGAGGGGGAGTGTTGGAAAAGAAGATGACATGTGTTGGAAAAGAAGACCACATTAATATGCCGCCCACATTAAGTAGTGTAGAGTTCCTAAGTGTTGTAAAGTACCAACTACATTTATTGGTGTACTAGAATGTTCTCATTCACCCTATAAATACTAGGGTGAATGAACATTTGAAAGATATGGAAAACAAACATTGAAATATTTCTCTATACACTTCTTCCTATCAAATGACTAACCAATCTTTCTCCACCTCTCTCGATTACCATCTTTAAGAAGCTCTACTACTACATAACGAAGAGAGTATTTCTTTTTCACTAAAAAGTCATGATGATATTTATGTTGATTAAACTTATATTTTAATATTCCATAATTTTTCAATATCTCACAATGGGACCACGATCCTATTCACACTGAGTTCGGAGTATATTTTTACTTTTGCCTACAATCAAGATATAATAACAAAATAAATGGATTAATTAATGGATCATAAAAGAAATACATGGATACATTATTTAATTTATTCGAATACAAACTGTTGGACTTATAAAAAAATTACAGCCACTACTTCGTGAATAAATAACTAATTATCACTCGGGTCTAAGCAACATAAGTACCCAAAGCAATTGCTTTTTCAAATAACAAGGAACAACCATAGCTATTTTAAAATTTTGTTTTTCCGAATAAAAAACAGTTACAAATTACAACAATTCATTCAAATCATTAAGCACGACGACTCCACTTTCAATGGCCGTTATTGCTAAGAGCTCTACATTGAGGTAAAGATAAACACAATCAGAATTATCATAGAGTATAACAAATAGTGGCCAATATATACCTCGACCCACTTCTTGTTTGCCAATGCCTCACGAAACCCATTCCAGTCGGAGGTCGCCTCGATTTGGTCGACATAGTCGATTCCTCATTGCTCGTCGTCAGCACCGTCAAAGTCGGTCCAGCTCTCAACCAATTCATCAAGTACCATCAAAGTCTGACTAGCTCTCAATCAATTCATCATATGGGTCAACCGGCATCGCACCCCGAACGTAGTTATGCAACAAAAAAACAACACATAATGATACGAATTTGGGCTTTGATTGGGTAGAACGAGGCACTCCGTAATATTTCTCATCTCATTTTAAGCACATCGAATGCCCTCTCAATGACATTCTGTACCTTTGTGTGTTGCATGTTGTACAACTCGACTGGATTCTGTGGCTTAACTGCATATGGCTCCCATTCTTTGTGGTGATATCAGGCGACGCCTCTGTATGGGGTAAGAAAACCTTGGTTGTTGGCATAACCATTATTACACACATAATAGTTTCTTACATACATAAAAAATAATAAAACTCAAGTAGCATAAATGCTTACGACAAGATATTAATGTAAAACAATAGCACTTTCACCTATACGAACCTTCAGCCCATACGGTCGATTAACAGCGTCCCTAAGAACACGAGCGTCGCCCGCTTACGCTTCCCACCCAGGAAGGACGTATGTAAAACGCATGTGCCGATCATAGGCAGCCAAAGTATTCGTCTTGATCTGTCGCTTTCTATTCATTCCTAAATTTATGTTTGTCCTCATTTGGAACTAGGATATTGATGAATGTTTCATCATGAGCACCTACAAAACCCAGCACAAAATATACATAATATACCTCAAAATGCTTCCATCTCCGGTCAACACAGTTATCCTTGATAGGTTCAGGCTTCACAACGAATAGAGTGTGAATCTTCAATACAGCCTTAAGGACCTCGTGCACATAGCGGGAAACGGTGTGCCATGATCACATAAAGTCAAAACCCACAACTCGATTCTTCTCGTGGTGCGCTAAAACAACATGAAAAATTGCAACCTGCTCCTCAATGGCCAAGAATGTCCTGTCATGAAACCCACTCAGCTTCCGGAAAAGTCTAAACAACCGACCAAACGCATTCTGATCCATACGGAGGTTCACATGGAAATCAGTGTCAGTGACCCCTACAAGTCGGTTCATGTGACTTAATTGTGTTGGCACTCTACCCATGATGTTGGATGGTAGTAATGTCAATAGCCTTCTTCGTTTTCTTGAATGCCCTAGGTGGCGAAGAATCAAATCTAATGTACTCATCATTGCGGCACGGTAATTCTGCATTACATCCTCAACCAAACCCAACACATTCTTGTCATGTTTTGCGATACAGTCCATGGGTATGAAATCGATATGTCGTCCCTGCTACAATGGTTAAGCATCTATTGAATCTATAATAATCACAAAAAAATCCAATGACGTACAAACTCAAAACCATACAGATCGGATCCAAATTCACAGTGTTAAATCTATCCCCAATCGAATCTAATGAAAGCCTACAAATCGGAAGACCACATAGGCTGATGAACCAAGAAACAATCTTTTTACCCAAATCACACACGCACACAAGTAATATACCCAAATAATAAACTAAAAATGCATTATATAAAACCTATGGTGAAGGCCGACCAGATTCTGATCTGACATGAATTAGAGCCAAATCGAAAAAAAGTCAACAAATAATAACAGATTGGAGCTAGAGGAACCTAATTTTTCACGTAAAATTGCATTATAGCTTTGGCAGATAGTTACAGATCGAAGTCAAGATTGATAGATACAGAAAATTGAAACTAAACTCCAATCCGAACATGAAAATTTGGGTTTCCTAGCCGGAGTCAATTGGTCCACCTCCAATAATTTCTCGTCAACCGCCCACTGTTGCCCCTTCTTTCGTCGCCCCGATTTGTTAGAGGGCAATGGGAAAACATGCTGTACGTCATTTCAATGGTGTAACCTAATGTGGCTGGGCTACTCTAACACATATTGCAGCCAAATATTTAGATACGCTAACAACATAAGGCCTCAATAACTCAGTCCTTTGCTTTTTCATCGGGCCATGCAAATACATTAACTAACAGACGAAACACCAATAATGGATGGTTAACAACCACTAAATTGCCCTATCATACAGACCAAACACACCCTAACTAGAAAATAAATACTCTTTCCGTCCTCCAATAATTGTCCACTTTAGTTCCAGCACGAGTTTTAATAAATGTAAAAGAAAATGAGTTGAAAAAGTTAGTGGAATATGACTCTTATTTTTATATATTAGTTTTATAATAAAATGTGAGTGAAATAAGTTGATGGAATATGAAATCTATTTATCATTTAGAGTAAAAAGTGAAAGTGAACAATTAATGGGGGACGGACGAAAATGACAAAAGTGGACAATTAATGAGGGACGGAATGAGTAAATACCAAATTAAAATAGCTTTGCATCCAAGTCTTGTGATTTTCTGAAAAATAATGATAAACCTAATTCTCTTGGGTTTGTTTCTTCATTAACCACTCCACTAGTCTTCAATCTTTGATCCACTTGTATGTAATTAAATTAATGCAGCTTGTACTGCTAATTCCTGCATCTTCAATGAACTTCTTGGCTAATTCTTGATTTAGCATATCATGACTTCTTGGCTCGGCTTCTCGTGACTGGTCCAACAAGCACTGTAAATTGTAATCCTTCGGCTGCATCACTTGTGCCCATTTTCCTAGCCTTTATACTCTTTTGTTGAGGGCTGATTAGTGGTTTTTGGAACTCTTTTACGAACAACACATAAATTCAACAACCTAACTTAAACAAATTCAAATACGGCTATAGTTTCAGCCAATTGAGTGAAATTCTAAAATCCCTAACACCAGACAAAATTTCTAAGATACTACATCAAGTTAATCAATACGCTTCACCGCCCAATAAAAGCGCGCCACTGGCGGAGCGCGTGGTGCGCCAACTCTCTCTCTCTCAACACCAGCTCGTCGTCGTCTCGGAAAGACGAGACGAGATGGAGACGCTGGCGAGTTGCATTGCGGATACCCTAACAACGAACGAAAAGGATCTCCTACTCTATTCTTACTCCAACTTACATTATTTATAACATTATTTTATTTTGTTGTGAGTGTTGGAGTAGGAGATCCGCATTTAACAACAAAAGTCTCTCTCCCAAATATATACTCCTACTTACGTTCTCCATTTTTCTATCTCTCTGCAACACCAGATTCGGTCTCGTCCATGAACACACCATCATTTGTCTGCCTCATCTCTGCCGCTAGAGTTTGAGAGATGATTTCATATTTGAATCATGACGTTTTATCAATAAATATTTAAGGAAAGTGAAGAAAGTTTATGAGATGAATAGCTAGCCTTAATTACTACGATTAGGGTAGTTGTAGGATATTATGAGATTACTAGTATCACGCCTATGCACAAATTAATATATTTTTAAAACATTAATTTTTAATTTTTAATTAATTAAACAAAATTAAAATCAAAATTAATAATGAACAATATGAGTAATAATTTTAATTATATGAGAATAAAAAATCTATACAAATTAACATTGACGCATAATAAATTTGAAACAAATCACAGAATATAATGTTTAAACATTAAATCATGGAGTAGGAAGATAATATCTATCACAATAAAGAATTAAACACAATAGATAATTACTCATCATTTTTAAAACTTCTTTATACACTACATTAACTTTAAAATTAAAATCAACATCATCATTATAAACTAAAACCTTCAATTCTTCACAATTCGTCACTCTCTCAATAAAATTAAAGACAAATTAAATTACACATTAAATTTACCAACAGAATAATCCTTTCATATGACTCAAACTAGTTATAGATATGTATAAAAAAATTAGCCAATTATAATTTCAACATAAATTTTTTAACTTGGATCACCTATAATGTAGCATAGATGGACTAAAAATCTAATCATTACTATTAAAAAAATTATAATTATTAAAAACAATAAAGAAAGAAAATGGTGGTAACACAAATCTAAAAAAGAATACATTAATGAATAAAAATGGACGGAAAGAAAATGAAAAATATAATTAAGAAAAAAAAATAAGTACCAATAAGTTCATATAATATTAAAAACAAATATGATGTTGTATCAAAATTGATATATAAAAATGAATGAAAAGAACAAAAAATATAATTAAGAAAATATTAAGAAAAAGAAAAATATAATTAATAAAATAAAAAGGAACGAAAATATAATTAAAAAAAATATAATTAGTCAACCAAAGAAATTGAGGAAGTCTCGAGCACTGAGTATGATGTGGAATGGTTACATGCCGTCAATCTTTCCTTCTATGATAAGAGCAAAAATGATATGCTTGAATTCTATAAGGTAGGTAGATATGTGTGGATATCCGGTCTTTAAATGACATATTTATAGGCTAAAAACCCTTTAATTATATACGACCATTTTTGTAACTCCCACACATACACGATTAGGGGTGAGCAAAAAAACAGGAAACCGAATATCCGAACCGAACCAAACCGAAATTTTGAAATTCGGTTCGGTTATTTCGGTTTTTCGGTTCGGTTCGGTTCGGTTTTGAAAATACAAAAATTTCGGTTTTTCGGTTCGTTTCGGTTCGGGCGAAGAAAAAACCGAATAACCGAATTATATATATATATTCTATTAATTTAATATATTATATTATATTATATATAATATATAGTATATTATTTTAATAAATTCTACTATATTATATATATTATATGTATTATTAATTTTATATTATATATAAATATTCTATTAGTATATATAAAATAAAATAAAATACAAATATATATATATTAATATTATATTTATTTTTTCGGGTTTTTCAGTTTTTTCGGTTTTGTTTGGGTTTTTCGGTTTTTTAAGTTCGGTTTTCGTTTTTTCGGTTTCGGTT
Organism: Salvia splendens; assembly: GCF_004379255.2. Lineage (NCBI taxonomy): Eukaryota > Viridiplantae > Streptophyta > Magnoliopsida > Lamiales > Lamiaceae > Salvia > Salvia splendens. The sequence continues at coordinate 9,957,770 of NC_056044.1, forward strand.
TTTCGGTTTTTCGGGTTCGGTTCGGTTTGGATTTTGAACTAAATTCGGTTTTTCGGTTTTGGTTCGGTTTTGACAAAAAACCGAACCGAAACCCGAATGCACACTCCTATACACGATCATGTATTTATATATTATACAAATACTTTTTAAAATATCTTCATTTGTAACTGCACCACTTATTTTAATTTACAGTTCCTCAATAAACTTTTAATTCTCGTTTCTACTGTTCTACCCAACGCAAAAATCTCAACTAATAATCTATTTTTACGTTTATCTTAAATAATTCATAATTAATTATCTCTTTTATTTGAGCATGAATCTCCATATTCCGTGTAATAATACTAATTCGCAATTCTTCTTAATATTTTAATTTGATATTTAAATTTAAAAGTTAAATGAATAAACTAATACTTTTTCATAAATGGGAGAATTGAAGCATCTCCCGTGAACCTTCCACTCACTCCGCATAGGCTTTCATAGTTCACACGATTTTAGCTACCTTTAATTATACATTTTTAATTTAATGTATAATTTTTAAAATTAAATAGCAATCTTGTAAATTTCTCAAACACTTCCCTTATAGATAGATTATGGGGTATTTTTGGCTGCTTAATTAAGAAAAAAGAAGATTCAGTTTTTTTTTTCCATTTGGGTAACGAAACATAATTTCTGTGCGTACTAGATTAGTTTGGAAGTATTTTTCGAATATAAATTAATCATCAGGAAATACAAAATTGATGGATTTGTATCAAATGATTAATGATGTTTTATAAATAATCATCAGTACACAAGGAATACAAATCCATCAATTTTGTTTACGAGAAGAAAGCAATTTATTAAGTATTTTATGTTGTTGATATGATCATGATTTAATAAGTAGAGTAGTTGTCCAGATAAAATCATTTAAAGCTAAGCATCAAGATATTGGTAGTATTACGCCAACTTTATGAAACTTTTAATTATTTAATTAGGATAGGAGTAAACAGTCGGGCAATATCCATTTGATTATTGAATCAATTAGAAGTCAGAAATGGGCGATAAAACGACGTTGACTATGAGCTTATTCCCACGTTCCAAAAACTGCTGTAGATATCTCTCTGTAAAGCTTCCAGCAGAGTCTCCCTCATCTCGAACGTGGCCGGCCTCTCCCCTCGCTCACATTGCCAGCGCACTGACTTGTGCTTCTGCTGCACTACACATGCATAGAACTACTCGTATTTGTTTATGGATGGCTCCGTAGATCTAGATCATCCTCGCACTTCGCCGCCGCCGATGGGACCGCCTGGAGGAGAAGCCACCTCTTCTTCCAGCTCCACTCAGCCCTCCGTTAAGTTCGCCAATGATGTCGCTACCGCTTCTCCCCCTTCCAATGGTCGCAGCAACTCTTCAGGTGAAGTTAGGGCTAGAATAGTGGAATTTTAATTAGAATCAGATGTTTTCGATGATTTGTTTTTGTTAATTATGATCAGTAATTGTGTTTGTTTGGAGCTATGTTTGTTTGATCGTTTATTGAGTGATTCGGAATTTGCTCAATTGGCAGGGGGTGGAGAGGCGGTTTTCACTAGAGTGAATACTACGCCTGCAAAAATTTTGAATTGCGGGGAACTGGAGTCTCCTTCGGTGTTGGAACGGTCAAAGACTGATGGGCAAAGGCTTTACAATATACTCCCTGAAGAAGCTGCTCGGATTTATGACAACCAAATTTCTGTTCAGGAGAAGGTCGACATTCTTTCTAAATTGTGCATTTGTATCATATTGATCAATAGACAGTGTTGCATGTTTAATGCTTTAAAAAAATAAAAATATTAATCGCAGCACTTGAGGCAAGTAGGTTCATTTTTGAAAGCACTCTTTAGTGGTAAGCTAATATAGATTCTGTTATTCTATGGGACTTTAGATGTCTCATTTATGCAGCAATGTATGTGCGCATGACCAGTTGCTTTACAGATGAGGGAAGGGGTAAGAATCTGATTATCTAATACCCCCTCTGTCCCAATAAATATGAAACGTTTGGTTTTCGGCACATGTATTTTATGTAGTGTTGTTTTGTTAGTTAATGAAGAGAGAGTAAAGTAAGAGTGATGTAAAAGTAGAGATGAAGTTAATTCTACTCTAGGAAACGTTTCACTTTTAATGGGACAAGCATAAAAGGAAACAGTTTCAGTTTTAATGGGACAGAGGGAGTACTTCGTGTGTTGTTATGCTAAATTGCTAACTAAATGGAGTAACTTTTTGGATGGCTATTCCTAGCTTAAATTCTATTCTTTAGGGTAGAGATTGACCAACAACAAGTTTTATGATTTGGCTAAGTTGCAAGCCCTAGGTGAAGCGTATGATATTGTAGTCTGTATGAAACAATATTTGTTGGAAACTTTCGCTTAGAGAGTTAGCTTACTTGCTTCATTCAAAGCTACCTGTGGATTTCTTGGTACTTCATTTTGCTTTGAATATATTGCCAAGGCAATGCTAAAATTAGATTTCAGCTCTTTCAAACAGTAAACTACGTACTATTAAAACACTTGTTCTTGTTCATGTCGATAATTAAACTTCTGGAGATATTTTATGTGTTTTTTATATTTTCTATTTTTACATCCTTTTAGTTTTGGTGGAATTACATATTGGGGAATACGACACCATATCTGTTGCATGCCTTAGAATTTTCTTTTGATTATAAAAAAAATTGCAACCAAAATTCTTACATAGAATTAGCCTTGGGGAGTATATTAAATATTTTAAGCACTGCAGCTCAGCTTGTTAAACAGAATAGCTACTGTTAAACATGACGGAACTGTAGAGTTTGAAGTCCCAGTAGATGTTGAACCTCAAATTCTTGGAATTGACACTGAAAGTGTGTACAATGAAGTGGATGAAGAGCCTATTGATGCTACAGAGCTGCAATATATTCCTCCGTTGCAAATTGTAATGCTTATTGTTGGAACTCGTGGGGATGTACAGCCATTTGTTGCCATTGGAAAGCGGCTACAGGTATATGAGTAGTTTATACTCCCTCCGTCCAGTTTTAGCAGTCCCAGTCAATTTTGAGCACTCGTTTTGTAAAAATGATAATAAATAGTTAAAGTGGAGAAATAGTGAAGTAAGAGAGAGAATAATAAAGAGAAGAGAAGTCTCTACATTATTCTCTCTTACTTCACTATTTCTCCACTTTAACTATTTATTATCATTTTTACAAAACGAGTGTTCAAAAGTGACTGGGACTGCTAAAGCGGGACGAAGGGAGTAATAAAGATCATATTACATAGTTGAAGGCAAACTGAAGGAGAAAGTTTGATTAAAACATAAATTACTATAAAGGGTGAAATGCCCAACGCCCAAACTCAAGTTCTATATGGAGTTGTTGATGACGATACTTGGGTGCAGGATTATGGCCATCGTGTTAGATTAGCTACTCATTCCAATTTCAAAGAGTTTGTCTTGTCTTCTGGGCTGGAATTCTATCCTCTTGGTGGTGATCCTAAAGTTCTTGCAGGATGTAAGTTCCTAACAACATTCTTTAATCGGCTCTAGTTCTGAGGAAGAGTGTCTCTCATAATTTTTATTTTTGGTTCCCTCCTTTCATGGTAACTTTTTCAAACAGATATGACTAGCTATTCGGTGGTGTGTCTGTGTATACCATTTTTGTTATGGTTCCAAGCCACTTGGGGTTTATATTTATTCCTTAAATCATATGTGCAAATAGCGGAAAATAGCTATACAAGTGAATTATGACCTATATTCAGTTTCAGCGTGACACTTCGCTGCAATTGTTGAGCCTGAATGTCTTTTATGGCCGCTGACCAGTTTACACCTTAAAAGTGTACTGATAAATTTATTATTTTCTTCTATAGACATGGTTAAAAACAAAGGGTTTTTACCGTCTGGGCCTTCTGAAATACCTGTACAAAGAAATCAAATGAAGGAGATAATTTTCTCTCTACTTCCAGCATGCAAAGAGCCCGACCTTGATTCTGGGATTCCTTTCAAAGCAGATGCAATTATTGCTAATCCTCCAGCATATGGTTAGACTATATAACATTTGCTTTCTCTTCTAACTAGCTTTCCTTGTTTTTTTATTGATTGATTACTTATATGGTTATATTTTTGCATAAACTTCATCGGAACTTTTAGAGATGGGTATGCCTCTCCAAGTTGTTTATGTGGGCTGATGGTGTTTATATTTATGAGATGTAAAAAAGAGGACAACTTTATGGAGTTTAGCTTTTATCATTGGGCTCACCTTTTGGCTTGTAGTCATAGATTTATAGGAGACACAAAGATGAAAATCGAAGTTGCAAGGGTAGTTTGACTTTTGCTTACCACTTAATATATTTCCGTGCTACCACTGCAAGGTTTATTTTCTTATTTACTCATTTCCTTGGGGATGAGAAAACAGTTCCTTTAGCTTCTTCACCTAAACAATTTGTTACTTTGCGTTCATGAATGTTGATAAGACATTGGCTAGAGATTGGTGAGACCACAATAATTCAGGCATCCTGGATTGCATGTGAAAATGGTGTTAGACTATGCAAATTGGTGGACATGGCTTGTTTTTGGTATTCATAGTAGGTGGTAGTTTTTTCTAATGTTTAGGTAAATAGGATATCTGAAATAAAACAGTATAGTTCCAAGCGTATCATAAGGAATTCGAACAACTGCTTCAAATACAGTATCGGGAAGTACTGTTTGTGGAACCTCAATATCCACGGGCTTATTAGCTGTGCTTCACTTGACTTATCTCTCTTCCAATTAAGTTCATGAGCTTTTTCTTTCATTTCAATATCCAATCAGGGTCCTTGATGATTTACGCATATTTGTGTATTGGTTAACGTTGCATTGGTTGTGCACATTGAGTGAAAGTCGGAAGCACCGAGTGCATTCAATAATATGGATGTATATGAAACGTATTGAACCATGGATACAAATGGGAATAAAAATAGAAACTGAAATTGATAAAGAAACGAAAGGGACGAACCCTAACCAAGAAAGGAATGAATGCCTAACCCTCATGGCTCTTGCCGGAACAAACTAATTGGTCCCTTGGATCATTATCCCTCTTGATCATCCATCTATATATATAGATGATTATAGAGTTCTATTTCAATCCAAATCTAAACAAATAAAAAAGTAAATCAAATTCTAACTTGAATAAATAACAAAATAAAGATAACTAATGGAATAAAAATCAATTAAGATAAATCCCATATCTTGTAAATAGTTGTAATCTTCTCAATATCTTCACTGATATGATGAAGATATTGATTTGTTTCCAAGTTTAGGGATATATGATTATTATTATAAATAGCACTTAAGAATGAGATCAGCTTATCTTTTGAGAGATCACTAATTTGGACGGTTGTAGACCGTGGCCTCTGCTTGAGGATTGGCCTCCTTCGGGAGGATTATTTTCTTGAAGTTCTTTCCGTTCGAATAATTCCATTCAGTTCTTTCCAGTTTCTGTTCGTGTCTTTCAATCTTAGAGTTTCTTTCTAGTTTATGTCCTTGTTCGTTGGTCTCAGCCTTTACTCTGCACCATATTATTTTTGTTAAATTGTTACATTACATGTTTGTATTCTTTCTTCTCCACGTTCCATACATTATATGCTCTATGAACTTGTGGCACATTCTAAATTGCTGGTCAGTAACCAAACAAGTTGAACACCTGCCTGCTTTGACCTACTTTGATGGCATTTTTCAAGTAATGAGAGTGATGTGCTGGTATTTTAGGTGTTTTTTAAGTTACGTTTTGGGTCACAATCAAATGTGGGGTTTATCGTCATCCTTAGTCATAAATATGAACCTACTTATCTTTAATTATATACAGGTCATGTACATGTTGCAGAGGCTTTGAAGATACCAATTCATATATTTTTTACAATGCCATGGACGTAAGTCTTCTCTTGGAATTTTTGTTGATGGATATATTTGTTTTTTCTACTATTGAAAACTAAAAGTTTGACATAAAATTATGACAAACAGGGACGGTACTAGGATCTTTAGAACTGGACAGACGAGATCACATTTACATTTTGTAAAACAAATCATAAATAAAAAATAATAAAATAAATTTACCCTGTGGCTTGGCTCCCCCTGATGACACATACAGTCGTCTTGTCTAAGTGATAGTTTTTTCTGCCAGGCCAACCAGTGAATTCCCTCATCCTTTATCTCGTGTTAAGCAGTCAGCTGGATATAGAGTGAGTGATTCCTTTGTTTTCTTCTTACTGCATTTTATACTTCCTTAAGAATTTTGTGATTGTGCTTTGAATTTAATTATTTTTAATGAATGGTTTTGCAGTTATCTTATCAGATAGTTGACTCCTTGATCTGGCTAGGAATAAGAGATATGATAAACGATGTTAGGAAAAAAAAACTCAAGCTACGCCCAGTAACATACTTGAGTGGATCACAGGGCTCTGAATCTGATATTCCCCATGGATATATCTGGAGTCCTCATCTTGTTCCTAAACCAAAAGGTTTTATCTCAGAATAATATACATTAATAACTTATTTAGCTCCTTTTTAAGTGACCCCACTCATATCTAAACTAGATGTTCCAAACTTGTAATCATCTTCTTAATTTTCTTCTTTTGCAGCATATGAATTCTGTAAAAACTGTAAAAGACGCTTCCATAGCATGTCTGCATTAGAGTTGCTAATTCCTGGCAATATTATTTGGCAGATTGGGGACCAAAGATTGATGTTGTTGGATTTTGCTTTCTTGATCTTGCGACAAATTACGAGCCACCTGAGTCTCTTTTAAACTGGCTTAAAGCAGGTCCAAAGCCTGTATATATTGGTTTTGGCAGTCTGGTGAGTATCCAATTTCTAGCCCCTCAAACTCTCTTTATTGATTTTGTTATGATTATTTTCTTTTCATTTATAGTACATAAATGATTAATTCACATTTCTCTTCTTAGATTTTAGTTTTTAAGAAGTGATTTGTTTTATTATTTGGGTATTGCTCTCATGATATGTTAGAGCTATTATAATTGTGGTTTACACACATTTATATTATTGTTGATCATTGCCAGTGTTTCATTTTATTCAAAAGAATCCTTCCACTTATAGAAAACCAATTGAGCGAAAATTCAGCTTTTAATGGAATGGATACTCTGGACAGCCAATTACAGAAGATAAGATAAAATCATGATAAATAGTCTTTTCTCAGGTAGTGCAAAATGTGTTCTTAACGCACACCTAGAATTTCATGTCCTAAAAGGAGTTATGAATTCAGCTCAGACTCAGTAGAAAGATTTCCTTTTTCTCTGTCTCCACCATGAACAATGCTTATCCTTTATTTAATTTCTACACTTAGCTCTTGTGAAGGTTTTTATGTTTTGCAACATCCCTTTATTCTTAGAATAATAAAGATGTCAAATTCAACCTCTCTTTTCAATAATTTCAGCCTGTTCAAGAACCAGAGAAAATGACAAAAATAATTGTTGAGGCTTTAGAAACAACTCAGCAAAGGGGCATAATTAACAAAGGCTGGGGTGGCCTTGGTGACTGTGAGTTTCCCTCTATGATCTTATTGGCTAACCCTACTTGATATTTGTTGTATATATTTCTAAGCTCATTTAGAATATATTAATTGATCGCAGTGGCAGCAGGGAAGGACTTTGTATACTTGTTGGATAATGTTCCTCATGACTGGCTTTTCTTGCAATGTTCTGCTGTGGTTAGTTATTCTATTCTTATTTATCGCATTGACACTTGATTTTGTGTAGTTGGCTACATTCTTTATTCGAACACTAGTGTTTGTACCCGGGAACATATTTTATATTTGTTTTAACTAACCAATAACCTAAGCCCAACCATTTGTAACCAACCAATTGAGGAATCAATATAACATACTCCATTTATCCTAGGAAAATAGTCTCATTTGTGGATGACATGAGTTTCAAGGCGAAATTGGTAAAATATGAGAGAGAGACAGAGGGAGAGAGAAAGTGGGTACAGTAGGAGCGAAAGAGAAAAGTGTTCGAGAAAGTTCCCATTAATAGAAATGATCTAATTTTTGTCGTTTTAGTTCCAGAGTATGGGGTTTGTTGCCTGCTACCAGCAATGACGGACGCGACAATTGCACCAATTTGAATAAATAATAATTATAAGTATATTGGGTTCAAGTGGTATGGAACCTGGTGCCTCTAAGATTTCCCATTGATGCATATTTAATTAACTTGATTTTCTTTCCTTCTATGAATTAGGTTTCTAAAGTTTTAAGTTATTTTGGTATTTATTTACCTTATTTGTTAATTAGAATAAGTAGATGAAAATATATTGACAATATTAATTGACTTTGATATTCTTTCCTTCTATCAATTAGTGTTTCCTTTTAGGTAATTTCCTTTTGGCCATGTTTGGTTGCCAGGATTCTGTCTGGGAAAGTAATCTGATTCCTTAAATTTTAAATTCTTGTGTTGTTTCCGTTTTTAATTAAATTGGAAAAATAATCAAAATCCTGAAATAAGGAAAGTTAGTTCAACTTTCCTGGATTCTGAATCCTAACTTTTCTTAGTTATTCTTTTTCCCAGTTTTAAGATTCTTACATATTTAATGCAATATAGTATTATTATTATTATTATTATTATTATTATTATTATTATTATTATTATTATTATTATTATTATTATTATTATTATTATTATTATTATTATTATTATTATTATTATTATTATTATTATTATTATTATTATTATTATTATTATTATTATTATTATTATTATTATTATTATTATTATCATCACCATCGTCGTCATTATTATTATTATTTATTACAATGTTTTAAAAATAATTTAAAAGTATAAACCATACTTAATTTCAGGATAATAAATAACTATAATTCAAATTATCATAATTATAACTATATTATTAATATTTATATTTATTTTTTATTATCATAATAATAATAATTTATTCAATTAAAAATTTAGTAAATATAATAATAATAATAATAATCTTATTTATTATTATATTATTATATATTATGATGTATAATCCATATTTAAACTATCCATCGTAATAATAAATAAAATAATATAATTATTATCATTTGTAATTAATAATTTATTAAATAATATGTATTATTATTTTTTATAAATAAAAAATGATAAGTATATTTTTAGTTTAGTGTTTAAATCAAATATAAACTTTAAAATCTTGATATTTTTCAAACTCAGGAAAGTAAAGTTATTAGGAATCATATCACCGGGATTCATTTTCTCAGGAATCATTTTCCTTGCCAACTTTACTTTCCCGCCAACCAAACATGACCTTTAAGTTTTATTTTTCCTTATGTTTATGATTTTTTATGCGTATATAAAGGCCTCATTGTTGAACTTTAAAGACACACCTTTAAAGATGAATAAATTATGATTTTTTACGACTTATCAACGGTTCCTTTCCTTCATACCCGTTGTAGTGTCATTCATCCACCTTGTATCAATTCCACCCTTATCCAGTTTTCCACCCTTATCATTTGGCATGAAGAGTGTACTCAAGAGAAATAAAATTCATAATTTATTAATCTTCAAAGGTGTGTCATTGTAGTCGAACAATAAGACCTTTATATAGGCAAAGGAAATCAAAGAAATCCTAAACATAAGGAAAAATAAACTTCTAGGAAACCTAATTGGCAAAAGGAAATAATATCAAAGCCAATTAATATCGATCAATATCTTTTCATCTACTTATTCTAATTAACTAATAAAGCAAATAAATACCAAAATAACTTTAACTTTAGGAAACCCTAATACATAGAAGGAAAGTCAATCTAAGTAATTATGCATCACCCATCATCTCAAGCTTTCCGATTAGTGACAGAATGCTGAGTTCTATAGATGAATATCAAAGTAGATGAGAAAAGGTGATGATAGAAGAGAAATGGCAGAATCAACTTGTATATATTAGTTTTAAATGAAATATGAGTGGAATGAGGATCTCACTTGTATATATTAGTGGAATAAGGATCTCGCTTGTATATATTAGTTTTAAATGAAATGTGAGTGGAATGAGTTAGTGGAATGTGAGACCTTATTACCATTTATGGTAAAAGTGAACCGAGACTCCTATTCGCAGACGGACTAAAATGGAAAAACGGGACTCCTATTCGCGGACGGAGGGAGTACTTAAATAATATATGCAAGTTAGAAAAGCTTACGCTACCTGAAGAGCAGCCATTCACCAATACATGAGTGACCAAGGACAGTCGGAATCTCAGATTAATTAAAGATATGCTGAAAGTTCACCCCTCTTATATTTAAAATGACAAGTAAAAATCTAAAATCAATTGCTTATCAGTTTGTATGGGTACACTATTGTTCGGCGCCAGGAAAATTTGTTAAAATTCTGGGGCACGGAACTACTGGGCACGCCCCAACAAATCGGGGTGCACTAACTGTTCATCTATAGAAAAATACACGGACACTTGTTCAGATATTGTGATTAAGAGATTGATCCAGAAAAAAATTTCATACATTTATTTTAAACTATTACTACAGTTGTTTGCTAATCATATTTATGCAGTGCCAAGATGACTCAAATCTTCATCTTTGAACTATAAACTTTGTTTCAATTTGTAATAGGTGCATCATGGGGGAGCCGGTACAACTGCTGCAGGCCTTAAAGCTGCGGTAACTTTTTAACTCAAGTGGTGCGCTGGTACTCACATGTGTGCAACTTAGGCATTAACAACTTACTTGGTTTATTTGTTTGATGTTGCCGATGCAGTGTCCAACAACTATCATCCCTTTCTTTGGTGACCAGCCTTTTTGGGGAGAGAGAGTCCATGCCAGAGGTGTAGGTCCTCCACCGATCCCGGTCGATGAGTTTTCACTTAAAAAGTTGGTTGATGCAATCAACTTTATGTTAGATCCGAAGGTATTTTTTGGTTTCTAATATTTTTATTTACTTCCTCATCAGCTTACTCAAAAGTGCCAGCAAGAAATTTTTCAATACAAATGTAGCATATCATGAATCAAATGTAGCAAGAAATCTTTTTAATTTTTTTGGTTTGTTAAATTAGTAAATGTGATTAAACCCACTATTTACTGCCTGGTAGGGTGGCACACTAACTAACCACTGATGCGAATTGTTTATTTTGGGTTATATATTAGTACGTTTATAGGTGTTTATGCTTTCTCATAAAAAAGAAACTCTTCAAGAAAAGTTTATCGGCTCAATTTTCTGAAATCTAAAATTTTGGCTTTGACTAAAACCCCCGAATCCCATCCCAAATCCACACCTTTTATTTTCCTCTGTTTCACTTTCATTGCTATGGAGGCATAACTGAGAACTTGTGCTAGTTAACTTCAGCAAATGATACTACTGTTTTAATAAACACAGGATATGATTTGTTTGGCTAGATTTTCAAACAGGTTTAACTTTTTGCAGGTGAAGGAGCAGGCAATTGAACTTGCAAAAGCCATGCAAAATGAAGATGGGGTTAGCGGAGCCGTGAATGCATTTCTCAAACATCTATGTAGGAATCTCGAGCCTGACCGCAGATCTACAAAATCGAGCTTATTCTCAGTTCGTTCATGCTTTGGTTGTTCGTAGGTTTGGGTAGATGAGGTATTTATTATTCCCTCATATATTGATCCCTCTGTTAACTATTATTATTTGATCTTGATTCTTTTCACCCCTTTTGCCACAATATTGCATCCTTGTTGTATCAATGTGTTTTGTCTTGGCAATAAGAAGAGTTAATTATATCCTCTTTGAGTCTGCCAAAGTATCTGACATCTTCTTGCTATTATATTTGCTAGCTTTGCTGTGTGAATCAATAAATATGGCTCAATCACCTGGGATCTAATGAAAGCCAAATTGCGTTCAAACTGATTATTGCATTTATTCGAATGCCCAGTCTTTGGTAATATCAAAAAACTAAGATAAAATAATTGGTGCAAGATGCATATAAGCATGTAGATGAATTGATTAATTCTTGGAAATGATCCAGTGCCAGAGTATATATTTGGATTCTGGATTTATCGCATTGAGAATGTAAACCAAAAATAGAGCCAAATGTATCTTTTGTGCTGCATTGGACTTTCACTTTTCTTAGTTTAGTTTTGGAAGCACTGTTGTTAGTTTATTTGAGTAAGTATATTTGTATTAGTTTATAACTGAGACTAGTAATTGGAAGCCATTTAATGATATTCCATTGACAAAGCTAAGGCTCAACAAATCTTGATATTCCATTGACAAAGCTAAGGCTCAACAAATCTATCGATTTAAATGATAAGTAGTTCAATTTGTTATTATGCTTAGACAAATAGATCAAATGTCAGAATCACTTGTTCCTGTAGGAGTGTGCAAGTCTTAGAATAGAGACATGATTTAGTAAAATGTGAAGTAACCAAATGTGAATAGAGACGCAACTGGGGCGGTGTATCCAGGTCTCAATTCCCCTCCTTTTATGGCTTTCATTCATCCATCTACCCTTCTATAGTTGAGCGACTAATTGGGCTGCTTTTGGTTTTATTTGATTGGATTAGTTGAGTTATTCTCAAATCAGAATTTCTGAGTTTCTCATTTGTTACTGTGTCATGATTTGTGTCGAGATAGTAATCGATCCCATGGTAAATTACGCTCCATCCGTCTCATTCAGTATAATGAAAATGAAAATATGTAAATAGACCGCTGCCCCGAGGAGCATCCTTGAATCTTTGGACCGGCCGTCTCACCCTTCAAAGCGCCTACAAATCAATAAGGAAAATAGTCACTGATTTTGTCGACCTTTGGTCTAATAATCAAAATAAATATATAAATAAAAACTTGTATATCAGTTACTATAATGATTTACAATCCCACTAACTGCTTTGTTGTATTATTAACTTTCTCCCATGTTTTACAAAATATGTACCTAGTCCCTGGAATTGTGTGTGTGCAAGGCGTAAGGCAAGGAGGCAACTGCCCAGAAGGACATACAATAAAGAAACCAACTGGAGCGAAAAGAATTGAGAAGCAAGGAGAAAATCGACCAGGAAGTCATTTCAGGTCCAAAAAAAATAATAAGAAGGAAAGAAGAAAAATGTGAAGAAAATGGTCGAAAACACTTGACCACACAAAAATGAGAAGGAATAAGGGTGGCGAAGCCACACGACGCTACTGACTAGTTGGGCATCAACATCAGAAAAAGTCCCGCCAAGCAGAGATGACGGCCAATAGCCTGAGCGCACACAGCTCCCCCACGTCGAAATAAGATAGAGATTTTTGAGCCTTAGGAACAACCACCCAAACACTACAAGCCAATAGCCCCGTTACAAGCCTTAAAGACCTTCGGTAGCCGTATGTGAGATCTGAGTCCAAAGCATCTGTGGTTCAGCGCTATGAGAGAATACAGTCCTAACATCCCCAGTGAGGAGTGAGTGACTGAGAGAATCTAGTGTTAAGCCGAGAGTGTGGGTGATCTTGACAAGCAGATGTACTGACTGGGAAGGAAGGGGGGGGGGCAAAAATTTAAGGTTGTCTAAGATCGGATTGCACCTAATCCCAATGGGAGGGATGGTTGAAAATATAGCCTAATTACTGTGTTAATGTGTTTAAGTGTTTTTAGTTCTGTTTATGTGTATGTGTCCGTGCTTATGTGTTTTTCTTTGCGCCATAGTTTAGGGTCTAGGTAGGATAGAGTCGGTCAGGGGAGTAACCAAGCTAGAATTCAACTTACTTCTTTTGTTTGTTCTTCACGCTTGAGGACAAGCATGTGGTAAGTGTGAGCAGTTTGATAAGTCGTATTCTATGCCTTGGTTACTAGTCAGTATAATGTGCATAAGTGGAATATATCTGCAAAACAGTTGCTAAAGTGTGCAGGGAATGTTAGAAGAATTCAGGTGAAAAGGGCGTCAGGATGTTGCTATCCTGACCAATACGCTTGCTAAAAAGGCTCGAGATGGAGAAGAAGGATAGCTGGGAAGATTAGCCGCAAGCAAGGGGGCAAAAGAGTCATTTCATGTTTGAAGTCTACCCTAAAAATCAAGGGAGGCCTCCCTATAAAAGGAAGCCACTTGGAGAGAGAATCATAATCAATTAGTTCATCAACTCCTACACTTAGTTAGCAATCTCTCTTCGGTAGATCAATCCTTCAGCATTATCTTTCATATTCTCGTTCCTCGCCACAGCCATGGTCACTTGAAGATCATCAGTTCGCCGGAGTTCCATTCTCTCGTTCCAGTCAGCACGCTTCGTAGTGTTAACAGTTTCATCGCCCGGAGTGGCAAAACAATCTTTATTGCTTTCTTAGTTAATCGCACTTTGTTTTCTTACGTTGGATTTGTTGCACTTTCAATACTTGCTTTCTTTGAAGTCTTAGTTGTGATCCAACGTTTCTATGATATGAAATTGTTTTTGTGCATCGGTTCTTGTTTGATTTCGTTCTTTTCTGCCTAGATAGCTTAGATCTAATCGTTACGGTAATTTCCAGTGTTGAATCACATGTTTTCATTTCTGTAGTTAATCTCTCTGAGTTTGCAAGTCTAGATAGCTGTTAGATTTAAGATCTGAAATGGTTAAGTGTGAAAGCCTAGTTTACGTGATTTCTGCCACCTTGCATGTCACCCAGTAAGTTTAGTTGCAGTTTCGGTATTTGATCTTTTGATTTGAGGTTTTAATTGTAGATCTGTGTTCATGAAGTTGTTAATATGTGTTTCTATGGTGATAATTCTGGATTCGCTGATCTGATTTGATTCATGTTGAAGAAGATAACATCTCCATCCAACTTTGGGACCACTTTTGCTTTTTAACCACTTTTTACTTTTGTCCTTTACTTTTCAGATGTTACTTTTCAGATCTGTAGGCCTAGTCACCTAACTACCTTTTCCCTCTGATATTCCGTTTAGCCTTTTATAGTAAACTCTTACCTTCCACATATTCCTAAACATCATGTTCCCCACTCTCACGTACACAAATGCCTGTCAAACATCTTTCACACCTCCTAGTCAGTAGAGTCCCATCTTAAATTCCAGCCTAGATAAGTCTCAACCCAAAGCGTGGTAGCTAACCAAACCTCTCCAGAATATCACCACAATTCCCAAAGCGCATTCATCTCTGTGGGATTCGACCCTTACGTCCACTATACTAGTCAGTAGAAGTGGGTTGAGGAATTATTGATACTAGGTTCAGGCATAGCTGGGGTTCCATCCTGATCAGTAGGAGACATCATTTGCTAGACACGACACCTGACACAAACCTGCTCTTTCACTACTTCTCAGACTCATGCGCCTGCGTCAGAAACCACCAGATTTGCCGATAATAGCGAAGAAAAGGCGGAGTTCAAAGAGGGGGTGGATTCCGGCGAGGAAGGAAACAACCGAGGAAAGGGGGAGACCGGGGGAGAAAAGGAAGAGAAAATTCGGAAGCCAGTTGAGGAAGGATCAGTAGGGAAGACACTGGAAGTGGTGAACGTGGACGAAGAATGATCAGATGTTGACAAGGAAACCCTTGATGAGAGGGCGATTATAAGGAGCTTCCATACACAAGGGGGGCTGGAGAGAGAGGAGCTCATAAGCATGTGGGAAGAGGTTGTAGTCTTGGCGGCCACAAAGAGAGAAGCTGCGAAAAAAAAAGAAAGGGGAAGCAGTTGACGACCCCCAGCAAGAACAAGAAGCCAAGGTATGTGTCACTGGGCGTGGTGATCCGAGAATCTGTTGCTAATCCTACCCAAACAAACCCACTACCAACAAAAGGAAGAGCAAAAGACCGAGGCCTATGAAAGGATGGAGGTTGATCTAGACCAAAAGCTGCTGGAGGCTATGGTCTATTTCAAGGACCCGAAGTTGAGAAAGAATTGTGCCGGAAGAGTGTCGGAGTTAAGGCCAGCACAATCAGGGAGGAAGATACACTATCCGTCCCTGCGGATGACAGGAGTTAAGGAGCAATTCCTTGGATACATCAGAGCCATCAGTTTTGATTGGCTGTTGGAGCACGCACCATGTGAGGTGCCGGTTAACCTTACAAAAGAGTTTTTCACCTCCTTCCACTTTGAGTATACTACTGATTTGGACAAGGAGTCCATCTATTTCAAAGTCTTCAATGAAGAGAAGGTTATGACCCTCAGAGAGTGGTCATTGAGAATAGGGCTGCTAAATTCGAGGAGGACAAGAGAGGGGAGTGGTCTTTGCGGGAGATTGACCAACCCAAATACACTGAGGAGTTCAACGCTGAGGAGACGTGGAACTTAATAGGGGCTTAAGGTGCATACCCTTTCAAAACCAGTGTGTCAACAAGGGAAGAAATTGCTGACCCTGTCTTCAGAATGACGCATGTCTCCTTGGCCCCCAACCTCCTTGGCCAATCCAACACCACGATCACCACGATTGAATTGTATTTCATGTGGTGCATGATTGATAAGTCGTATTCTAGGCCTTGGTTACTGGTCAGTATGATGTGCATAATTGAATTATATCTGCAAAACAGTTGCGTAAGTGTGCAGGTTGAGTGTTCTAACCAGTAGGCAAAGCTTCAGATACTTCAGGTGAAAAGGGCGTCGGGATGTTGTTATCCTGACCAGTATGCATGCCAAAAAGGCCGAGATGGAGAAAAAGGATAGCTGGGAAGATCAGCTGCAAGCAAGGGGGCAAAAGAGTCATTTCATGTTTGAAGTCTACCCTAAAAATCAAGGGAGGCCTCCCTATAAAAGGAAGCCACTTGGAGAGCGAATAATTATCAATTAGTTAGTTAACTCCTACGCTTAGTTAGCAATCTCTCTTCGGTAGATCACTCCTTCAGCATTACCCTTCGTAATTCTCGTTCCTTGCCACAGCCATGGTTATTTGAAGATCATCAGTTCACCGGAGTTTCAGACGTTATCTTTCCAGTCAGCACGATCGTAGTTAGCAGTTTCATCGCCCGGAGTGGCAAAACAATCTTTATTCGCTTTCTTAGTTAACCTTTACTTGTTTTCTTTCGTTGGAGCTGCTGCATTTTCAGTACTTATCATCCTTTGAAGTGTTTTGTTGAGATCCAAACGTTTATGCAATGAAGTTGTTTTTATGCATCTCTTTCTGTTCAAATCTGTTTCATTCTGCCTAGGTAGCTTAGATCTAGTTGGTGCAGTAATTTCTAAGTGTTGGAAGCATGATTTCATTTGGAGTTGTTCGATCTGTGATTTGTTAGTTCAGTGGCTGTTTAGATTTATTTTCCAGAAGTGTCTTAGTGTGAAATCCGAGTTTACGTTATTCTGCCACCTTGCATGTTACCCAGTAAGCGTAATTTCAGTTTCGTTAGTTTAATCTTTTGATTTGGAGTTTAGATTGTAGATCTGTTTTTGTAAAGTTGTTAATCTGCATTTCTCGTTCATGGAACCTGAGTTGTTTGATTTGTGTTCAGACTTGTTGGAGAAGACAATGTCCACATCCAAATTTGGGACCACATTTACTTTTTAGTTACTTTTTGCTTTTGTCCTTTACTTTTCCTTACTTTTCAGCTGTTACTTTTCAGATCTGCAGGTATAGTCACCTAACTACCTCTTTCCCTCTGATATTCCGTTTAGCCTTTATAGTAAACTCGTACCTTCTACATTTATTTCTGAAACATCATGTTCCCCACTCACACGTACGTAGCCGTCTGTTTAACATCTCTCCCGCCTCCTAGATAAGTCTCAACCCAAAGCGTGGTAGCTAACCAAACCTTTCCAGAATATCACCACAATTCCCAAAACGCATTCATCTCTGTGGGATTCGACCCTTACGTCCACTATACTAGCTAGTAGAAGTGGGTTGAGGATTGTTGATTTTAGATTCAGGATTAGCAGGGACTTCCATACTGATCAGTAGGATACACCCTTTGCTTGAAACGACACCTGCACAAACCTGCTCTTTCAAATGGCGCCGTTGCCGGGGATGAATGGCGTTATTAACTGTTATTGTGAGTGATACTTTGGCGTATATACTGTGCATAATTTTTCTCTTTTCCTTTCGTTTCAGTTTATGAGCAGCAGCTCGGTATACTCCAGCGAGGGACTATACTCGTGACCACTCGTTCTGGCCTGTCAACAACTTTGTCTGACTTAGGTTCGAGTAGTGACGAGGAGCAATACACCATAGAAGGACCAATACCGGAAGAGATACCAAGGATAGAGGGAAACCCGAGAAGGATGGCCGCTCAAGGAGAAGAAGATCCTGAGATCGGGACGCTGAATGCACATACCGAGGGAGAACCATCTCAAGCCATAGTTGTGACCCCAGGGCAAACTGCCTGTGATGTGAAGCCTCATGTGATCGCAATTCTGCCTACATACTGCGGGAAGAGTTACGAAGGGCCGTATGAGTTCCTTCATGAGTTTTGTAAAATTTGTAGGGCACAGAAAAGGCCAGCAGGAGCGACTGAGGATGATTATAGACTGAAGGCCTTGCCGTTCGTACTGAAAGGGGAGGCTAACACCTGGTTCATGCGCCTGCCCCCCGACTCCATAGAGAGTTGGGCTGATTTCAAGTCGGTATTCCTAGACGAGTTTTTCCTGTCATCCAAGACAAGCGCGCTGAAAAGGAAAATAACTAGTGTGAAGCAAGGGTACGATGAACCTTTGAGCGATTATTGGGCGAGGTATAGGGGCCTTTTAGATGCATGTCCCAATCATTGCATGGCGGACATTGAGATACATCATACCTTCTATGAGGGGATGAACATAACAACCAAGGACCTCGCCAATTCGTCGTCGGGAGGAAGCTTCACGCAGCTATGGGTCAGCGAAGCGAAGATGGTCCTAAGGAATCTACTGAGTGCGAAGAAGGAGTATGACCATTCAAGGGATGGATACAACCGAGAAAGGGTTGCAAGTGCCTCGTCTACTGACCAGGAGCAGAAGCTTGAACAGAAGATGGATTTGAAAATGGATGAGCTGAAGAAGTCACTCCTGAGCGCAATCGAGAAGAATACACCGCCGACTTCCCCAGTTGGGAACTACAAGGATGCAGAACAGGGAAACCAAGAACCGAGCTATGATCAGCCAAACGACTCGGTCAGTATGGAGCAGGCTAATGCTGCCGGGTATTTTAACTCAAATGGGAATTGGATCCAGGGGAGACAACGGGACGCACCATGGAGGGATCACCCAAATTTTCGATGCGGAGATGGGAACCAAAATCAAAACCAAGGTCAAGGTCAGAACCAATATAACCCCCACTCGAACCAAAACCCCAACCTTGGGCCAGCAAACCCGGACCACCAGTTCAACTGGTCAGGAAGGAACCAATAATCCCCAAACCAAAACCCACAACACCAAAACCTAAACCCTGTCTACATACCACCCCACCAGAGAAACTTCCAAAATTACCAAAATCAGCCGAATCAAGCACCCTAACACCATCAGAACCAAAATCATTTCCAAAACCAGAACCAGAACCAATATCACCAAGACCAGTATAACCCTCCTAGCCAGTATAACCAATACCCACCTAACCAGAACCAGCAAAACTTCCAAAATTTCCAGCCCAACCAAAGTTCCCAGTATAACCAGCACCAAGGCCCAAATCAGTCACAATATTCCAACAGGACCAGACGATCCATGGAGGACATGATGGGAGAATTGCTCGCGTCGCAGCAAGGTATCAAGGGCGAGTTGCAATCCCACAACGAAGTAGTGCAAGAGATGCAAAATGCCCAGAAGGAACATAAAGCGAACATGGATATGATGAATAGACAGTTGGCCCAGCTGGCCAGTTCGGTGGGTGATTTGAAAGGAAATGCAGGGAAACTCCCGTCTACAGTCCAAATACCCGAAAAGGCGAATGTGAGTAAGGTTACATTGAGGTCAGGAACTACTTATGATGGACCTCGATCGAAACAACCAAGTGGAGAGCCGAGTGGAATGAAGATAGGGGGCTACACCATCTCAGTGGAAGAGCTTAATAGATCCATACCTAGGATGCAGGACCCATTTTTCTTAGGGGAGACGCCATGTGGAGGAGGTGAACCCGAGAACGTACTGGTCAGGAAGGAACCCCATCAAGAGGTAGAATCCAGAACGGAGGCTCAGTTCCAGAATTTGCCCAATGAAGATTCCAAGGAAATTGCTGAGGGACCGGTAGAGGAGAGAAAGGGGGAGAAACCATTCCCTTCTGCTTTGTTACAAAAAGAAAGAAGGAAAACCCTGTGGATTACTTGTCGATTTTTGGAAAATTGGAAGTCACCATACCATTCCTCCAAGCCGTGAAGCTACCCCCTCTTGGGAAATTCATTAAGGAGTTCATAGCCGGGAAAGCCCAGGAGGATGGGAAAATCATGGTGGAAGGGATAGCGTCAGCGATTGTGCAGGAAAAACTACCCCCTCGGAGAGGAGAACTTATATCCAGTGATCATCAGTAGCAGCCTTACAAAGGAACAAGAGGCGAGGCTACTGACTGTGCTGAGCAAGAACAAGAAAGCGATTGGATGGAGTCTTACAGATTTGGTGGGGATAAGCTCCGACGTCTGCATGCACCATATTAGGCTGGAGGAAGGAGCAAAAGCGCATCGAGATGCTCAAAGGAAGGTAAACCCTAACATGCGAGAAGAAATATTGAAGGAAATCTTGAAATTATTGACGCTAGGGATTATTTATTCAGTACCGGACAGTGAGTGGGTCAGCCCGATCCACATGGTTCCAAAGAAGTCGGGAATCCAAGTCGTTCAAAATGAGAGGAATGAGCTAATCCCAACGAGGCTAGTCACGGGTTGGCGAATGTGAATCGATTACCGAAAGCTGAATAATGCAACGAGGAAGGAACATTTCCCTTTGCCTTTCATCGACAAAATGTTGGAGAGACTAGCTGGTAAGAAGTACTTTTGCTTTTTGGATGGATACAGCGGATATTTCCAAATTTACGTGGATCCTGAGGACCAGGACAAGACTACATTCACTTGCCCATTCGGAACCTATGCATACAGACGCATGCCTTTCGGCCTATGCAACGCTCCAGGTACGTTTCAAAGATATATGATGAGCATATTCTCCGATCTAATTGAGGACTGTATAGAGATATTTATGGATGATTTTACGGTCTACGGAGATTCTTTCGACTCATGCCTTCATCACTTAGACATAGTTCTCGAAAGGTGTCAAGCAAAGAGTTTGGTTTTGAACTTTGAGAAGTGTCATTTTATGGTCACCGAGGGGATTGTTCTAGGACACGTGATCTCAGAGAGAGGAATCCAGGTGGATCGAGCCAAGGTGGATGTTATATCCAAATTGCCGTTCCCTACTGATCAGAAGGGGATAAGGGGTTTTCTGGGGCACGCCGGATTTTATCGAAGATTTATCAAGGATTTCTCCAAGATCGCCCAACCCCTTACCCGACTTCTTCAGAATGAAGTGGAGTTCGTTTTTGATGAGCAATGCAAGGCTGCTTTCAACCTTCTCAAGGAAAAGCTGATATCCGCACCTATCATACGGGCTCCTGACTGGGACTATCCTTTCGAAGTAATGTGTGACGCCAGCGACTATGCAGTGGGAGCCGAACTGGGTCAGAAGATTGATGGGAAGAGGTACGTAATTTTTTATGCATCTAAGACTCTGAATCAAGCCCAGCGGAATTACGATACCACTGAAGAGGAGATGGTGGCAGTGGTGTATTCTTTAGAGAAGTTCCGGCCATACTTGTTGGGATCCAAGGTCATCGTATATACTGACCATGCAGCGATTAAGTATCTGATTGCCAAGAAAGAATCCAAACCCCATTTGATCCGATGGGTACTCTTATTACAAGAATTTGATTGGGAAGTGGAAGATAATAAAGGAGTCGAGAACAAGGTGGCGGGCCATTTGAGTAGAATAGTGCAAGATGGAAACAACGAAGAGGTGCACGACAAGTTTCCAGATGAGCATTTATGTGAGGTGATTTTTGAGGTCAGGAAAATTGACTGGGAATAAGTGATGAAGCTTACTGGCCAGTACGATACAACAAGAGGGAAAGAAAAGGTAGGGCAAGAACCATGGTATGCAGACCTAGCCAACTACCTAGTGACTGGAGAGCTTCTAGAAGTGTCGAGTATTACCAAGGCCCAAAGAATGAAGATTAAGAGTGAAGCAAAATACTATATTTGGGACGACCCCTATCTGTGGAGAGTGAGATCCGATCAAGTGATAAGGAGGTGCATTCCTGACTGGGAGCAGCGGGATGTCTTGATCCATTGCCATTCGTTAGCGTGTGGATGACATTTTGGGTCCAAGAAGACGGCAAGGAAGATTCTCGATAGCGGTTTTTATTGGCCAACCCTCAACAAGGATGCATACGAATTCTGCAGAAGCTGTGAACGTTGTCAACTGACCGGAGGAATATCTGCCCTGGATGAAATGCCGCAGGTACCCATCATCGTTTGTGAGCTGTTCGACATATGGGGAATGGATTTCATGGGGCCTTTTCCTTCATCCTATGACAATCTGTGTATCCTAGTCGCGGTGGATTACGTTTCCAAATGGGTAGAAGCAAAGGCCACGAGCACGTGTGAAGCAAAGGAGGTGGCCAAGTTCTTAAAAAGTCAGATCTTCAGCCGGTTCGGAGTTCCGAGGGCGATCATATCTGATCAAGGTACACACTTTTGTAACCGTACAATTGAAGCTGTAATGAAAAAGTACGGTGTGCACCATAGACTTTCGAGCCCCTATCATGCGCAAGCTAATGGTCAAGCGGAGATTTCTAACCGAGAGATAAAGAAGGTTGTGAAGAAGACTGTAAATCCTTCTAGGAAGGATTGGAGTGTGAGGTTAGAGGATGCTCTATGGGCCTATCGTACAGCCTACAAGACCCCCATAGGAATGTCCCCGTACCGGATCATTTTTGGGAAGATGTGCCATTTACCGATTGGAATTGAACACCGGACATACTGGGCAGTACAGAAAGTGAATATGGATGCTACAGCATGTGAAGAGGAAAGGAAGCTGCAGCTGCAGGAGTTGGATGAACTCAGATTGGAATCGTTCGACTCAGCCATGTGGTACAAGGAGCGAACCAAATTGTGGCACGACAGGAATCTGAGGACCAAGGATCTCCATGTTGGGCAGAAAATACTACTCTTCCAGTCGAGGTTGAAGCTCATGCCTGGAAAACTCAAGTCGAAATGGATAGGGCCTTATGTCATCACCGCACTCCGTTCTAATGGAGCAGTGGAGATTTCAGGGAGTTTTCCTAACTCTGAACCCTTTTATTGTGAATGGGCATAGGCTGAAGGTATTTAGGGCCAATAGTGATGTGGCTGTAGTGGATGAAATCCCACTGCAACCACATACTCAGGTTTCATACTGGCCGGCAGGATGGGGATTGGAATTCCACTGGGCTAGCTCCTTTTAGCGTAATTTACATATGCTGGCAAAGTAGAATTCCAATTTTCCTAAGGAAGATGTAAATATGTTACATATGTGGTAGTTAATTAATTTGAACCTTTGCATGCTAGTTAGTTTTAAGAAAAACCAAAAATATTTTTTCGGACCTCAAATATTAATTGGGAGTACGTACTGACCATCAGAATACCATTTTGGTGAAAATCCTATTTTATTTAAGTGTCCTTTTTTACTTTATTTCTAATCCAGGAAAATATAGGGGGAAATCATTAAGGGACGGATTTGAATTTGTGGACTTTTTGCAGCTTTTGCAGGGTGGCAGCGGCTGGAAGGGGCGCGTGAGCAGAGAGGGTAGACACGCCAACCAATCGGGAGTCAGTATTCTCAACCGATTCTCCCTCGAAACGACGTGATTTGGAACCGCCTATAACCGGTTGCAAACCCACAACTGCCCTATTCCAACCCATAACCAGCCATCTTCCCCATTTTTCACTTCACAATTTCACTCTGCATAATTTTTTCTCTCTGCAAAATTTCCACCGTCACTCCACAAATACCAACCTCCACATTATACCCGGAATTTCACAGATCTAAGCCATGGGAAAGAAGGCATGGGCAACAAAAATCAAACCCACTTCAAACCGCCGGGAAGAGGTCCCAGAAACACAACAGCCGCGAGAAGAACCACCGTCCACCCAACCACCGCCAAACCCACAACCATCAGAGCCGACTCCTCAAGCGCCAACAATGGTCTCCTTGGAAGCAATGGTGGTGTTTCTTAGGCTGCAAGATCCGACCAGAAATTGGGCGGCGGATTTTGCAAATTTCAGTCAAATCGGGTGACAAGAGAGAGTGATCGGAGAAAATCCTTCGGAACCGATTGTGCCCTCTACAGCAACACTCCCCACCTCCATTGCGACTTCCTCCGAAATTCCACCAGAAAGAGAAGCTCCATCGACTACCGCACCACCTAAGTCCTCGAAACCCTCAGAAACTCCACAACACAGTGATTCAATGGAGATTGACCCCATTTCCGCTCATTACGATTCCGATTCAGAAGAACGTGAAGCGAGGAAAGGTCAGAAACAAAGGAGCCTACAGGGAGAAGTTGAATCAGAGAAAACGCTGACGGCGGAAGTCGTTCCCCGAGAAGTGGCGAGGGAGGACATAGATCTGAATGAGACGGCCAAGAAGCAGGGCCTAATGACCGATGAGGAATTTCAGGCTATTTTAGATGATGTCAATCGGATGGAAGATGACACGGCCAAGAAGCAGGGCCTAATGACCTAGCATCACGGGCAGTAGGAGAGAGTGAAGAAGCCGAAGAAGGAAACCGCTAGGAGGGCCAAGCTAGGGAAGGAGAGAAAGAGCCAGAGTCAGTGAACCCCCAGACAGAGGCGGGGAAGAGTGATGTGCATGTGGAAGCAGAAGAAACAGAAGCAAGAGCGGAGGTACCAAAACCAGTAGCACCTCCGGTGACTAAACCGAAGGCAGTCAAGAGGAAGTTGGTGTTGAAGGGCTGCCCTAGGACAGAACAGCCGAAGCCGAAGAGGGTGTCGCAAAGATGCTTAGGGTAGTGGGCAGCTAGTAAGGCGAAGCCGAACACGGAGGCAGATCCCGTGGAAATCTTGAGTGAAGAGGAGAGGACCACTCCCACAAAACCTGGGGAAGGGTCTTTACCTGCTACTGACCTAGAGGATACTGCAAGGGAAAACGAAGCGGTCTCTCCAACACTGAGTGGCAGAGGTGAAGAGGCTGACGGGATGGCTGAGGATCTGGACCTCGCATCCAGGTCAGTAGGCCACAAGGAGACCAGTCCTACTGCCCAGGATCAATTTTCAACACAAGCTGAGAAGGAACCCGAAGAAAACAAAGACGAGGATGATGGAGAAGGAGCTAGATACCGTGAAGAAAGAAAACGGAAGGGGAAGGCCCCTATGAAGAAGATGCCCAGCAACAAGAAGCCACGTACAGTGAACATTGGCATAGTCATTACTGAGTCAGTTCATCGAGCCCAGGAACACCGGAGGGAACAAAGTGATAGCGAATACGCTGCCAGTGAAGATTCGGACTCCGACAGTGATATCTCCCTGGAGGACGAGGAGTACAGTGAGCAACAGCTTCCGCACGATCATCGGAAGTTAGTACATCCCCCGGTAGAGAGACTGAGGTACCGGCGCTGGACAATGGACCTTACTCATGTTCCTTCTTTAGATGAGTTGGGTACTTCATGTTCATGCGGAAAGGTATTTCTGGTGGAGGAGATGAAGCTTTTCGACTCGAAGGAGCTACAGAAAGCTTTCGATAGCAAGGATGAAGGGAGTAATCAAGTGAAGAGCGGAAAGGTACTTCATGTTCCTTCTTTAGATGAGTTGGGTGCCCGCGAGCAGTTTCTCTCTTATTTGCATGCGTTAGGATTCGAATGGTTGTTGGAGAATGAAGATCCGAGTGTCCCAATTAGATTAGCGAAGGAGTTTTTCACGACCTTTAGGTTTAAGGTCACCACTGATCTAGATGAGGAATGTATCAGTTTTAGGCTGTTTGGCGGAGAGATACGGATGAATCTGATTGAGTGGACCGTGCGTCTGGGAATGCGCAGTTTGGAGGAGGCCATAGGGCCTGAGTGGAGAAGTAGGGAGCGGGGAATTCCCCGCAGACATATAGAATTTGAGCCCCAGGAGGCATGGGAGGAGTTAACTCACCCAGCCTCTGGAGAATTTGCATCCACTCTCTCTCGCTCAATCCATTTCAATAACCCAATCCTATGCCTAGTCCAGCTTCACTTGGACTTCAATTTGTTGGGGCAGTCGAACTCCGCGGTAAGAACATCAATGACAGAGTTATACCTTCTGTGGTGCGTGAAGCGCGGGAGGAAATTACATCTAGGATTCTGGACAGCGTACCAATGCCATCTAATTGCCACCCACCCAGCGAGAAACCTCACTCTCTGCCATATCTTGGGAGTGTTCGTCAGAAGCAACATCATCATCACGGAGGCCGAAGACTTATCCGACCAGGTCATGGTGGATCCTCCTGGTCTTTTTGATACACCTTTGTTCGTCCGAACGAACATCGTTTACATGAGGCAGGGCGTACCACGTTTCTACGCAATGGGAGAAGAAGCTATACCGACTGGGAGATCTGCAGCACATCCGGGAACACAAGATCAGGAGCAGAGGCAGGAGAGGTTGGAAAAAGCAGTGGAAGAGTTAGCGGAAGAGAATCAAAAAGCAAGAGCGGAGTTAAGCCGTTTGTCAACTGTGATGGAAGGAATCTTGAACGAGTTGGGAACCGAGAAGTTGGTCCGTGAATCTGGACCGAGTGGCCACGGAGGCCGAACTAATAACCACGAGTATCAGAGGAGGTAGTACCCGAGATGAAAGAAGCAGAGCAGAAAGAAGAAGCGGAACAAGAGGAAGGAGATGCCGAAGAGTCGGCAGAATCTGGGAACAAGCAATCTGAGAATGAGGAGGAAGAACCGGAAGAACCACCTGCACCACAACCTGCCCCGCGAAGGAGCAGGAGGAACAAGTGACCACTACCCCACCTGACCAGTTAGTTTTCTTTTTATTTTCAATTTTTAGTTTTTCGTATTTTAGTTGTGTTTGCTGTTTTTTAGGTAGTATAATCTGTGTAGTACGTGAGCATACCCCTTTCATAACACTTAGCCTATGCAATAGTCTAAGTGTGAGAAGTAAAGGGTTTGCTATTTTTTGGCGCATGTGTTTGTGTTTTCTGTTTTCTTTTTCGTATGCATGTCAACTCACACTTAGCCTATTATATAGTCTAAGTGTGAAGAGTTTGTTATATATACATGTTTCGTATTGTTGGTTTCTGTTTAGGTTTTACATTCTCCCACTTAGCCTATTATATAGTCTAAGTGTGAGAAGTTTTTAGTATAAGTATGTCGTTGTGCTTGTTTTGTCTGTGTGTCAACATACTGGCCATTACCTTTTCCACTTCACAGGCTTATCTGAGGGCAGACACTTGTGAAGTGGGAGGGGGGACGCAATGGCCAATATGATGTATGTGTATATGTGTGGTTTGTGTTTGTGCTTGTTTTAGTGTCTTGTTAGGTCTAGTTTTTTTTTCTTTTGTGTGTTGATTGGGTTTAAAACTCAACTGTCCTGAGCTGACGGTGAGGGGAATTGAGGGAGATACGACATGCTGGAAAACAGAAACCATCCCCCTTAGTACCTCCTAGCCAGGATAGATGATGCGAGTATGAAAGAAAAGCCCATCCTCAGAGCCAAACACGAAAGCCCTCTTAAAATGTGAGTTATAAGCCTTAAGTGGAACCACTTTCAACAAATCCAGAAAAGAAAAGAGTGGCTGCCACAATTTACCTAGGGCGAAGTGACCATATGTAGCAAATACTGAAGGCACTGGGACTATGTGCGTGCAAGGCATAAGACGAGTAAAGCTCACTGGCCAGAAAGGTGTACAAGAGAGCAGAATCCAACTGGGCAAGAATGATTGAAGGCTCAAGGAAGAAAATCGACCAGGGAGTCATCCCAGGTCCCAAAAAAAGAAGGAATAAGGGTGGCAAAGCCACTAGGGAAAAAGAAAAAGAAGAATATGAAGAAAAATGGTCAGAAAAACTTGACCTCAAAAAAAAAGAAAGAGAAGGAATAAGGGTGGCGAAGCCACAAGAAGCTACTGACCAGTTGGAGATCAAAGCCAGAAGCGCCAGCCAAGAGAAGCAACAACCAAGAGCCCAAATGCACACAGTTCCCACGCACCAAATAAAGTGAAAATTTTTGAACCTTAGAGCCTTAGGAACATCCACCCCAAACACTACAACCAATAGCCACGTTACAAACCTTAAAGCCCTTCAGTAGCTGCATGTGAGATCTAAGTCCGAAGCATCTGTGGTCTAGCGTTTAGAGAGAACAGTCCTAACATTCCCGGAGAGGTATGAGTGATTGAGTGAACCTAGTGTTTGGCCGAAAGTTTGGGCGATTTTGACGAGCGGAAATACTGACTGGGAGAGAAAAGGGGGGCGGCGGAAGTTCGAGGCTGTCTAAGGCCGGATTGCACCTGATCCCGAGGGGAGGGATGGTTGAAAATATAGCCAAATTACTGTGTTAATGTGTCTAAGTGTTTTAGTTTTCTTTTATGTGTTTGTCTTTATTATGTGTTTTCTTTGCGTCATAGTTAGAGTCTAGGGTAGGATAGTCGGTCAGGGGAGTAACCAAGCTAGAATTCGACTTACTTCTTTTTGTTTGTTCTTCACGCTTGAGGACAAGCATGTGGTAAGTGTGAGCAGTTTGATAAGTCGTATTCTAGGCCTTGGTTACTGGTCAGTATGATGTGCATAATTGAATTATATCTTCAAAACAGTTGCTTAAGTGTGCAGGTTGAGTGTTCTAACCAGTAGGCAAAGCTTCAGATACTTCAGGTGAAAAGGGCGTCGGGATTTTGTTATCCTGACCAGTATCCATGCCAAAAAGGCTCAAGATGGAGAAGAAGGATAGCTGGGAAGATCAGCCGCAAGCAAGGGGGCAAAAGAGTCATTTCATGTTTGAAGTCTACCCTAAAAATCAAGGGAGGCCTCCCTATAAAAGGAAGCCACTTGGAGAGAGAATAATCATCAATTAGTTAGTTAACTCCTACGCTTAGTTAGCAATCTCTCTTCGGTAGATCACTCCTTCAGCATTACCCTTCGTAATTCTCGTTCCTCGCCACAGCCATGGTCACTTGAAGATCATCAGTTTGCCGGAGTTCCAGACGTTCTCTTTCCAGTCAGCACGATCGTAGTTAGCAGTTTCATCGCTCGGAGTGGCAAAACAATCTTTATTCGCTTTCTTAGTTAACCTTTACTTGTTTTCTTTCATTGGATCTGCTGCATTTTCAGTACTTATCATCATTTGAAGTGTTTTGTTGAGATCCAAACGTTTATGCAATGAAGTTGTTTTTATGCATCTCTTTCTGTTCAGATCTGTTTCATTCTTCCTAGGTAGCTTAGATCTAGTTGTTGCAGTAATTTCTAAGTGTTGGAAGCATGATTTCATTTGGAGTTGTTCGATCTGTGATTTGTTAGTTCAGTGGCTGTTTAGATTTATTTTCCAGAAGTGTCTTAGTGTGAAATCTGAGTTTACGTTATTCTGCCACCTTGCATGTTACCCAGTAAGCGTAATTTCAGTTTCGTTAGTTTAATCTTTAGATTTGGAGTTTAGATTGTAGATCTGTTTTTGTGAAGTTGTTAATCTGCATTTCTCGTTCATGGAACCTGAGTTGTTTGATATGTGTTCAGACTTGTTGGAGAAGACAATGTCCACATCCAAATTTGGGACCACATTTACTTTTTAGTTACTTTTTGCTTTTGTCCTTTACTTTTCCTTACTTTTCAGCTGTTACTTTTTAGATCTGCAGGTCTAGTCACCTAACTACCTCTTTCCCTATGATATTCCGTTTAGCCTTTATAGTAAACTCGTACCTTCTACATTTATTTCTGAAACATCATGTTCCCCACTCACACGTACATAGCCGTCTGTTTAACATCTCTCCCGCCTCCTAGTCAGTAGAGTACCACCTTAAATTCCAGCCTAGATAAGTCTCAACCCAAAGCGTGGTAGCTAACCAAACCTTTCCAGAATATCACCACAATTCCCAAAACGCATTCATCTCTGTGGGATTCGACCCTTACGTCCACTATACTAGCCAGTAGAAGTGGGTTGAGGATTATTGATATCAGGTTCAGGATTAGCAGGGACTTCCATACTGATCAGTAGGATACACCCTTTGCTTGAAACGACACCTGCACAAACCTGCTCTTTCAATGATCAAGGAGGTTAAAGTGCATTTAGGTTACTCGTTGTCTCACTCATGCCACAAAATATCCCACCACCCCGTCCGCCACTTGTATGCATGCCATCTATTTCGGGAATATCTGATAAGGAATGTGATGCCAAAGCTAACAATCCCCAAGTCCTCCATCGTTATGTGTGAGGATCCAGAATGGTTTGACACGACCTATCTCATCAGCATTGGCATTATCAAGGGGAAGGGGGTTGCACTTGTATTTTACGAAGCTAGGCAATCAGAAGAAGAAAACCAAGAAGGGGAAGGTGAAGAGGACAGTGAGCCTGTGGAGACTGAAGAAAGGAAAATTCCTTCAGAGGAAAGACCATGCCCTACCGAGAAGAAGCCAGAGGGCACTGAGGAAAAGTGGCAAAGGATCATAGAGTTCATGATGAACATATTTGGCGAGGCAAATGATAAGAAACAGACGTTTCTCGAGCTCCATACTGAAAATATGACCAAAGCTCTCCCTCTGATTAAGAGGATGACTAACTTGGCAGAGCAGAACAATCAAATTGCCCAACAGCTCATATCCGCCACCTCTACCTCAAAAGAAAGCCATGCAAATGAAGCCACTCCAGATACCACTCCTATCATAGTAACAAGGAAGATGAAGACCACCACCACCGCCAGCCAACCACCCACTGAGAGGCCTGCCTCATCATCGGCCAAGAAGGTCAAGCTGGAACGACAGTCTGGCTCCCAAGGGAGCCAGAAGAAACACTAAAACTAGACGAACCAAGTAATTTTTAATTTATAGTTTAGTTTTATGTTCTCTGCTTGAGCGTGCTTATGTTTGTTGATATATATCCTTGTTTATTCCTCTGTGTAATCTTCTCCCACTTAGCCCACTACTTGGTCTAAGTGTGAGAAGTTTGTTTTTTACTATGTTTTTACTCACATGTTTACATGCTTATATTTGTTTATATGTGTTCTTCTCCCACTTAGCCCAGTGTCTGGTCTAAGTGTGAGAAGTTTGTATGTTTCCTTGGCATGTTTGTGTTTTCTATATGTTTCATTTTTCCTTCTCCCACTTAGCCCATTGCATGGTCTAAGTATGAGAAGTTTGGTTTTACTATCTTGACACTAACAACCCTGTTTTCCACTTCATCAAGTTCGCTTGAGGACAAGCTAAAATGAAGTGGGAGGGGGGAACAGTTAGTGTAGTTGTGTCAACATGTGTGAGTTTGTAATATGCTAGTTGTTTTGAACTTATGTGTTTTTGGATATGAACTGGTTTAAGAAAAATAAAGGCAAGATTCCCTTTGTAAGAGTGATTGAAGAGATGATACATTTTGATTTGTGAGATTCTCTCCTTCAATAAACCAAAGTCAGTTTGGAGGATGTAAGAACGATGGAAAAGCTTTAATCTATATCCTCTGTGAAGCCTCTGAAATGTGAGTTAAGGGCCAGAGTAGAACACTTTGTACTGGAAAAAAAATAAGGAGGCTGCCATTGATGCTTAGGGAGAAATGACATAGACTAGTAAGGACTAAAGGCAATAGGAACAACCAGTTGAGCCTAACTCTTTCGAATCATATGAACCTGCCTCATTGTAAGGGCACCACTTAGTAACACTTTTTGAGCCTGAACTGTAATGATCCCTTCTTTTGGAAACCCTAAGCTTTCATGCCAGGTGAACAAAGGGATAGACTGGGGCAACTCACCAGTTGGGTAGAGGGGATAGTAAGGAAGAGTTATAGCCATGATTGACAGAAAAAAATACATGTATAGTCTAAATAAATAGAGAGAGAGAGAGAAAAAAAAAGGGCAGGAAATTACAACCTGACCCACACAAAAAATAGAGACAACAAGTATGGGACAGGAAATGATGTAACCTGACCTTATGAAAAGAGTTAGATAAATAAGGCCAAAATGGTCAAGGGCATCTCCTAGTTTGGGAAAGTGTTCGAATTGTACATAGGGAGGTTGTTCTAGTTTTATCCCTAAGTTCACATGTCCTTATTACTTTTATATAAAATCTGAACTTAGAACCCCTAGGACTCTCACCTATGCATATTACTAGCCCTGGCTCCATTACAACCAAAGGAAAGACCTTAAGGAACTAGTCTCTGTCAACAGAACTCAAGCATCAATGGTATGTCAACATGAATGAGAGAATAGTCCTAACAATTCTGGTGAGGATTGAGTAACTGAGCGAATCCAACAGTTGGAAAGGATAGATGTTATCTTGACACACGGACAAGCTGATTAGGCAGAAGGGGGAGGGAAAGGAATCTGAAACTTGGATTGACCTTAAGCTTATGGGGACAATTGCCAACAACCTAAACCAGTTCATCCTTTTTCTTCCTGCTTGACAATGTGTTTTTCCTTTTCCAAGAACTTTTACATGTTTACTTCTGTTTTATAATATTTTTGAATAAGAATCATGCATTGAAACTTGCCTTCTTTCTTTCTTTTCTTTCATACTTGAGGACAAGTATGGTTTAAGTGTGAGTAGTTTGATAAGACTCGTTTCATGCAGTGCTCTATGATAAAAATACACCCAATTCTGTAAATCTAACGTGCAAATATGAGCCAGGTGTGTGTGAATTCCGCCATATTCAGAAAATGAACGGATCAGTTGGGCGGATGAACGAATCAAGGAATGAAGTAAAAAACTGCAGTGCTAAGTTGATCAAGTCAGAATCAAACGGAGCCAACAGGAGTTTCCCACATAGAAGATACAACCAAAGACCTCACCCCAAAAGCCAAGGCAGGAATGACATTTTGAGAGGACGGTACCCTATGGATCAGAGCCATACGCCTCTCTATAAATAGGAAGCCAAGCGCGAGTAGGAGGGGGACACACATACGCATACAGAGACACATTTAGGAATTCAGCTCTCTTCTTGGGCTGAAATGAGAGCTCGTTTTACTTCATATTCTTTATTTCTGTCACGCACACACTTGGGTTCTAGTTTAGTTTTAGTTGGGTGGTTGTTTTTATATTAAATCTGAAGCTGTGTAACACCGTCCCGAGAAGGGGCAAAGATACAATCTTTAGTTTCGTGTTTTGTTGCTACAATTTACTTTTGGTTGTTTGTTGCTTATCGACTTGGTAATATTTTGGATGCTTTTGAAGTTATGAATTTCGTTTTACATCGGCGTGTTTAGTTCCTTTATGCATGATCTCGCTTGTTGTGAATCTGAGTAGCCATATACACTTTTGTCCGATTGCTTAAAATTTTCGAATGAAAAGTGTTGGGATGTTCAGATCTGGTTGTTCATATTCGCGTAGAGTAGATCTAGGCAGGTTTATGTTGATTGAAGGTTTGATAATGTCTGATTTAGCTTCTGAGGTGGTATATCTGATAACTGATTTGTGGTTTCTCCATGATTATGGCTTAGCTGCTTGTTTATGTAGATGCGTTTAATTCTTAGGTTAGATTTACATTTATAAGTTGTTATGATAAGTTTGTTGTGCGAAAATGTTCAGATCTGATTATGCTCTATTTTCATGTTGAATCTGAGAAGAAGATGAAGTTGTTAGAAAAGGTTTACTTTATCGTACTTTTGCAGGAGACTGACATTCATTTACTTTTACCTTGTTTGGCCATTTCAGGAAATTTCAGTATGAGTTGATCAATTAGAATTTAGCTTTGTTTTAGCGAAGAGATCAGTTTAGTTAGTTTAGTCTCCTAGTTCGTTTAATCGAGTAGTTTAACTTAACCCACCCTGTAAAGCGTGGCCGTAGCCATTCCCATTTTGTCCTCAACTAATGTAGAACACTTGGTCTCTGTGGGATCGATCCTTACTTCCCTTTACTAAATCTATAGGATTGTGGGTTAAGGTTTTGAAATGCCTTGAGTTCCTCCACTTGCGCACTTAAGGTTGGATTCAATCAAGTTGATCAGTTTGAATTTCAACTGGATCCACTCACCGACATTCGCAGGTAAAAGGCTTACATTGGTCAGCTGGATCAGTTTGACAATCTAACTTGAGCAATCCACAACGACGGGAGAAACATCAGATCATGCAATTTCACTAGTGTTTTCCTTGTATCTTTTACTTATATTTTGATTGCTTCTTTGTTCTAGTCTATTGTCAAGAGTGACTTATCATCTTTCGAACATAAAGAGGTCTTTGTAACTAGTGAATTATTGATAATATGGCTCTTACACTTAGGAATAACCACAAATTGGTTGAGAATTACTGTTATTTTGATTTTGGTGTTTGTTGTTTAGGATAGTTCTGTTAACTCAAATGTGACAATTTCTAATTTAATTTACTTAGATTCCGAAAATATCTAAAATGTGACATTGATCTTAATATATTTGGAAAGACATGTTTTATCATCATCCGTTAAGGAAAGTAAATAATTTTGACTATGCTTTAAAGAGTATCCAAATTCCATCATTTAGAATGTGGAAATAGTATAAAAAATGACACAAAAAATCCATGTCAATATTTTTAGTTTAAGTCAATCGTCTCACCAACTTTTCAGTTGCAATTTGAAAACAACATAAAATTCGTTAAGCTATTTAGTGTAGAAATTAAATGATATTGTTTCCTTTTTCCTCTCAAGCTATTACACCTTATTAATAACTTCAGAAAATATACCACTAGTCTTGTAGCTAAGTTATATTTCGTCTCCTATTTGATAAAGCTGAAGTTTATGTATGCAAATTCTAATTTTCCACCTCTTAATAAATTCCAAAAGAAAAAAGAAAAGAAAAAAGTGGCATATCTTTCTCAATATAAAAATTGGCATATTAAGCTATGATTTCACTACTCCCGCATTCCCTAAATATAACATCAGCTGTAGTTCCGTTACCGGCGATAACATCACAGCATTCGCATCGATCCTTCTGAAAAATAAAAAATAATTAAATACATCTAATAATTAATTCAAAGAAAATCATAAAAAATAGTTATACTATGTACACATCGATCCTCATCTTCATGCTCTCTTAAGTAGTACTCTTTTCGTTCCACAGTAATAGATGCATTTCATTCTGCGTACTCATTTTTAAAAAATAATTATAAATAGTTAAAGTGGAGAAAATGTAAAGTAAGAGAGAAAATATTGTAGATAAGACTTTTCTCTACATTATTCTCCCTCTTACTTTACTCTCTCAACTCTAACTATTTAATATCATTTTTTCAAAACGAGTTCAGAAAATGAAATGTCTCTATTACAGTGGAACGGAGGGAGTAGTATGAATTAATAAACTATACTCATTCCGTCCCATAAAAATACGTGCACTTTCTAATCCAACCGTCCAATAAGAATATGGATATTTCTCTTTATGGAAAGTTGTTCCCAACTCATTACCATATACTTTTTATAACTCATACCACTATGGTCTACTATTACAACTCATTAAACACTAATAATAATACGGATCCCACTATCCAGTAACACTGTTAACTATCCTTCTCTTTCTCTCTCTTACTTTACCAATTATGCATTAATTCATGTACCATTTCAAATATACATATTTTTATTCGACAGAGGGAGTAACATTGTAGCATCAATTATAAAAAAAATCAAATGTAAAAATTAATAACACGTCCTAATTAAATTAACCGAGCTCTCTAATTAATATTTTCATGTCCATCGATAAATGTCTCATTTGATTTTGACATATGAACATTGTTAATGGAATATAAGTCTCGTTAAAATACGTACCCCTATGCGTTTGGTGGCGGGGGAGAAGACGCGAATATGAGTTAGGACATCGGGACAGTGAGGGTCGCACCAGAGGCACGGATTCATAGGGCGCGGGGCTGCACGCTCGTAAGTGGTGATAATCCCGGGTGCGGAGGAGTGTTTGACAATGACATCCCGGAGGAAGAAAACATGGGGAGCTTCGCAGGGATCGCCTGTGGGCAAGCGAGTGTTGAACATGTAGAAAGGCGGGGGGCGATCGCTGTCGATCCAGGCAGTGAACGTCTCGATGGGGCTGCGAAGGTGGCTTCGTGGCATCACCCGCTCGTACACGTGGGCCGAGTATCCCCACGCGATGGAGATTGTCCACTGCTTTTGCCTCTCGTGGCACACCGTCTGCTGAAGCGTCCGCGACTCGTCAGCCGCGGACGCCTTCATGAGGTGGTGGAGCGCCTCCACGCGGTCCATGTTGGGGAAGAGTGGCTCCACCGTGTCAAGATGGTGCAGCGACATTAGTGGCGAATTGGAGTGGGAAGACAAGAATCCCGATATATCGCCACGCAGATCGATCTGAATAATAAAATGTTACTATCATCCATTAAATAGTGATTCATAATTTATCACTAGATATGTTTTTCTAGATAAAAGAATTACTATAAAAAAATGGAATTTTTAGTCTAGAATTTGAATCGTTAGATTTTCTATTTTCGATCCACATCGATGTAAAGCAATAATTGAAATTACTCCCTACATCCGTAAAAATGTCTCATTCTGCGATTTAAAGTCTTATTTGTTTTTTTTTCTATTTTAGTAAGAGGACCCAACAATTTACCTAAATTATTACACTCACATTTTATTGTAAAATCAATACTCCCTCCGTCCAATAGAAGGCCATTTTTTTCATTTTTCTTCATAAAGCCAAACAATTTTTTTAAATTTAGTAAATTTGATCATTTAAATTTGGAGCTCATATTTCACTAACTTATTTTTTTCATTTTCTTTCATAAAGCCAAACAATTTCCTTAAAATCTATGTTAAATCAAAATGAGACTATAAATAACGAACAAAGAGAGTACTAGTATATAAGTCTGAGTCGCTCATCATATCACCAATTAGTTTTAGGATAAAACCCTATAAATTGTTATCATTATATTAGAGCGGGTCGCCTAGTGTGAGTCAAATTTAACTGACAAAACAGTACTATGTGAACCAAATTTAACCGCATCTAAATAGAAACTAAAAAATTACTAACCCAATAGTATATTTGGACTTTAAATTTGAATTAGTTCGATAGAGACCTGAACCCAGCCGATCAAAAAATGTCCACCCCTCCGAGATTCACTTAAAGAATACAACCGATTAATTTTAATATGGAATCCTATGAATTTGTATCAAAGTACTCCATTTCTATATATCACAAATACTTCGTATTTGATCAAAACGGGTTACCTGATGAAGTCCATATTCAGGGGAGAGATCAACTCCAAGATCACCAATACAAGCGTTAATTATGATATCAGCGGTAATAAAAAACGGCGCATGTCTCTTAATACAATTGTCCATATCATCAGCCAACGCCTTTGCAAGAGGAAAGCTCAACACAATCCCAGCCCCACCAAACCCTTGATTAAACGAGAACCAAACATTCGACATGTAAAACTCCGACGCCGCGCCCACGTAGTAGTGCTTCGTGTGATCATATCTCGCCACCACTTCCACCAAATTCTCCACAAAAAATATCGAGTCATCGTCTCCGATCACCACCCACCTCACACTCCCGTCGTCTCCGCCCACGTCTCTCACCACCTCCTTTATCCCGTGGACGATCCTCACCGCCATCGGGGCCACGGCCCTCGCCTCTTTCGACAGCTCGGTGAGGTTGTCCGACACTTTAAAGGGTGGGGACCGGGCCGGCCACGGGAGGAGGTCTCCCGTGGGGGGTGAGTCCAAGTACACGTGGCCGCGTGTCTCGTTCGGCCTCCACCACGACTCGATGTAGCTTCTGCGGAAGTGCCAGCCGCCTTCGGAAGCTAAGATTCCGAAGGCGAGGTGGCTGAGATTTGTGGGAGGAGTTGGTTGAGGGGATTTTTTGTGAATGGTGAAAAGGAAATTGGGATTGATTAGGTGATTTGGGAGGGAGATTGTGAATATTGAGAATATAGCTAGGCTTGAAATTATGAGGAGTTTGCAGTGTTTTGCTGCACTGGATTTGTTGGATGAAGCCATTTTCAGGATTGATCAATCAAGAATGATGGTATATACATGTATGCTGCATTTATATTTATAGGGTCCGTTCGGTTTGCAAGATTATACTCCTTTTGTCCGTGAAATGATGTCCTATATATTTCGGAGTGTCCGCGATTTAAAATTTCATTTACTTTTTCCATTCTAATTAGTGGACCTCACCATTCACCTAACTCATTACACTCACATTCTATTATAAAATCAATATATAAAAGTGGGGTCCACATTCCATCAACTCATTTTCCTATTTTTCACAAATTTAAATAATTTCTTAAAATCCATGCCCAGTTAAAATGAGACTATAAATAATGGATGGAGAGAGTATCTCAGAATTAAATGTGTATTGTGTTTGGTCAATGAGAATGAATCTCACAATTCAATCCTAGATGAACAATAATGTAAGAGTAATAGTTCGGCATAGACATTCACCTCCAATTAAAATAATCTCTCAACTCAATCATAGAAAACATTTCATGATTATTTTGTCTAACAAATTGAATATGAGTCTCCAATTAAAATAATCTCTCAACTCAATCATAGAAAACATTTCATGATTATTTTATTTTATTTAACAAACTGAATAGCGACGCATGGTACTTATTTCGTAATATCAACACTAAAATGAAAACTGAGACCATACCAATCCGTTCATTCATTAATAGTATAATATTGTATAACACGAAAAAAAATGTTATATTTTTACACAACAGAGAGAATATTGTATGATGTCAACCGATAATAGTGAATCAGCAAATTTATATAGCTCTCGGCTTAATCACAACCCACCTATGTTTGTATGGTATATTAGTAATTAATAATCAAAATGTTCACATTAAATGCGAATTGTTGATTTTATCTATTTTGCTTGATATAATTCATAATCAAAATCTTTTGCTGGATACTATATTAAAGGCGAATTGTTGTCTTATCTCAATATTTATTTGAACTGTTCATTGTTTAGCAATTCCAAAAAATACCTAATATTCCTTTCGTCTGAATAAATATGAAATATTTAGTTTCTGATACGAGATTTTATATAATGTGGTTTTATGAGTTAATCAAGAGATAGTAAAGTAAGAAAGAAACAAAATATAGAGATGATGTTATTTCTATTTTTGAGAAACACTTCATTTTTAATAGGAAAATCAAAAAGAAAAACTTGTCATTTTTAATTGGACAGATGGAGTATTTATTGGATTAGAAGTATCCAGAATCATTTTTATATTATCACTGTAATATTTTGTTAATTAAATATTTTTTGAGAAACATTTTATAACCCAAGAATGATGCATTTGGTAATTTTAAGATTTACTCTCTTCGTCCATAATTTAAATACTCATTTTGAATTGACACGAGTTTTAAAAAATAGTAGAAAGAAAAAATGGTGAAAAAATTAGTGAAATATAGATTTCATTTTTGTATAAATGGCTATTATGAATAAAATACGAGTGTAAAAATTTAGTTGAGTGTGATGTCCATTACATATAATAAAATAAATAAAATTTTAAATTATGGACATTTTAAAATAGCAAATTATGTCTTTTCATGGATAGAGAGTGGATGGAGAGAGTATGAGGTGAGACATATTTAAGTAACTAATTAGGTACTGAGCCATAGTCAACTGGTTAGAAAAAAAGTGTAGTACTGTTCGATAGTAAAATGTAATTTATGCGGGGATTAAATTGAGCAGTTGACAAAAAGTAGAGGAGCTTTTACTTTTTCTAACACTTGATGCATCTTCTTATTTGAGACTATAAAATACATTTAGATCCAATATCTTAATATATTCTCGAATGAATTAAGGAATACTATCAATTTCTATTTCGAATTTTATCAAACAAGTAAGTTTTTAAACATATTACTGGCATAATACAAGAAAGTTGGGCTGATTTCGAAAGGTATTGTGTTTGCCATCAAGATAAATATTTTTTGTATAATCTTTTATAATTTACTGTAGCAGATTTGGATAGTAACTTGGAAAATAAAAAGTATATTTGAGGGAGGAGAAAAAGTAGAGAAGAAAGCTAAAATATGTTTTTTTCTTAAATCCTCTTAGCCAATGGTTTACCACTTATATCTATATGATGTAGGTCTTCTTTTGGAAAATGGATATTGAATGAAAATAACAAAATAAATATAAACCTAACTAATGTGTTGTTGGGACACATTGATATGTCCACAAGAGAGAAAGTGATCCAATTAACTGGCGTACAATTATTTTGGAGAGGGCCTGGCCCAAAGGATGCCAATGGAGTTGAATTATAAAAAAGGTGGAGAGTAATATATAATAATATTCATTTTCTATTATAAAATCAGAAATAGTCATGAAGATGAAAATATAATTATTATTAGACTGAATTTCTACCTATATTAGTTTTACATTAAAATGTGAGTGGAATAATTTGGTAGAATGTGGAGCCTAATTATCATTTATGGTAAAAGTGAAATGTGATTCTTATTGTGGGACAGACCAAAATGACAAAATGTGATTCTAATTGTGGGACGGAGGTAGTATTAATTTAAGATAAAATAATAATAATAATAATAATAATAATAATAATAATAATAATAATAATAATAATAATAATAATAATAATAATAATAATAATAATTACTTCCTCCATCCCAAAAGAATATGCACTTTGGGTTCGACACGAGTTTTAATGTAAAATTGGTAAAGTACGAGAGGATTAGAAAGATACAGTAATAAAAGTAATGTTAGTGGAGAATTAGTTTCACTTCATTAGAGAGAAAAGAGTTTACAAAATTAGAAAGTGCATATTCTTGTGGGCGGAAGGAGTATAATTTAATATTATATGATTTATTTTTAAATAAGTATATTGTAATTGTTTATTAAATAATAATTAAATATAATTAAAACTGCAAGTTATTAGTATTAGTATTCATGAATTATATTAAAAATAAAATAATTATTAATTTATAAATCATAATAATAATACTCATGAACTTTGGGGTCAACACGAGTTTTAATGCATTATTGGTAAAGTAAGAGAGAGATAGATAGAGAAAGGTTTTTAAGTATTGTTAGTGGAGAATGAGTCCCATCTCATTAGAGAGAAGAGAGTTTCCAAAATTGGAATGTTCATAGTCTTTGGGACGGACGAAAAAGGAAATAGTGCATATTCTTCCGGGACGGAGTGAGTATTAATAATAATAGTATAGAAGGAAAGATATATACTCCCTCCGTCAGCCATTAGGAGTCTCATTTTTGGCGGCACAAGTTTTAAGAAATGTTAAGAAAAGTGGATGAAAAAAAGTTAGTGGAATATAAGTCTCACTTCTATACATTTGTTTTAAATGAAATGTGAGGAATAAGTTAGTGGATGTGGGACTCTATTACCATTTACAGTAAAAGTGAACGGGACCCTATTCGCGGATGGATTAAAAGGGCAAAATAAGACCTTCTATTCGCAGACAGAGAGTGTCACGACCGCACTTTCTAAGGATAGAAAGTCCGGTTGATCGCAACTAGGGGAGGATAGAAGAAACGAGGAAGAAAAGGGAAAACTGTGGCACAACTGAACTTGAACTGAAATAACTTGGAATATATATAAATCAGAGTGCATGATACAAGAGAATAAAATCTCGACTTTTACATTGCAGCGGAAGAGTCAAGAGTAGATGACATCATGTAGGGAGACACGATGCATCCAAGTACTATTCTATCGAAGGATCTTCATTTGACTGTGCTCAACACCGCCCGCCGTCATCACTGCTCAACCTGCACATTTTTAAACATTTGCAGGGCTGAGTACTTGGTGTACTCAGTGAACACGTGCCGAAATATATTTTACTGAAAAACTAGTTTTATCAAGCCACTCCTAAGTGAACTCGGGGTTAAAGGTCTGAGGACACTAAATCATTTTCCTTTTCCTTTATTAAAAACAATCTGCCGATCTATTTTCCTGGAACATATGCTGTATCTGAACTAACTCCTGGTGAAATAAATTCACGAAACTCCTGGTGAAACGAATTCACGAAACTCCTGGTGAAATGAATTCACTAAACTCCTGCTGAAATAAATTCACGAAACTCTTGGCGAAACGAATTCACGAAACTCCTGGTGAAACAAATATACAAAGCTCCTGGTGAAATAAATTCACGAAACTTCTGGTGAAATAAATTCACGAAACTCCTGGTGAAATGAATTCACGAACCTCCTAGTCTAGTAGGGACATTGCCCTTGCTAGACAATCAGATAGGCAAAGTTTAAACAAAACATGGCTTGACATAATTTTCAAAACTTCTTTTTCCTCATAAAACATTCTTTGAAACAAAACTCATTTTTACTGGTCAGAGCCTAACACAATGCTAACAAAGGCTAACTGCACTTGTTAAGTAACACATAATGTCAAATAATAAAAATCACATCACTTTCACTTTAAGTAAATAAGTGCATGCATACTGGGAGCGTAAACAACTGAAATCATACTTTAAAGCTATTTTCTGAATTTTAAAACAAATCCCACAATCATATCTTAAATAGAAAGCTCGTAAAATACTTAGTTACGGAAGCCCATAAAATACTTTCGTAACAACTGTATAGTAACTAGAAAGCCCACCTCGTTCGCTTAAACTCCTTAATTTTGATTTTTTTTCTCTCCAAATCTTGTGCAAGAAAACTCGGGGTGTTACATTCTACCCACCTTAACAGAAATTTCGTCCCGAAATTTGGTTGCGTCCTTTAAACCGTTCTTAATTTTCTCCTTCACCTTATTCCAAATTCTCATGTAGCCTCTTCTTATTTATGGTGTTTCCCTAACACCTTTAATGAAGGATTCGTCCAATTCCTTAACTATTGTGCCCTTCAGCCAAAAATCACTTCAGGTTTCTCTTCATAGCTCAAACTGATTTTATGATTTTCTCCTATTGAGTCCTTTCTCATACTCTATCTCTTTTTGAGTTCTCGTCGATTTTATCGCTCAGGAAAGTGATAGAAATCTTGGAAATTATTCCATTAAGTTAGAGGTCGAACCATGTTCTAGAAGGCATGCATTCTAAGGCACTCTATGTTCTGTGAGAAACGTCTAAGTTCTCTATTCTATAGGTCTTTCTATTTGAAATCTCGACTCATAAAAGATCTCCTGTTCTTTTGCAAAATTTTGTAACTGAAAGTAAACATCAATGTAGAAAAACTTTCTAACTTTCACTTAGAAAATCAAAACTATTTTCTCACTTCAAACTCACTCTTTTTGCAAAACACAACAAAGTATTTTTCTCCCTTTTAAACTGAAAAATGTCCCACCATGGGAATATGCTACCTCTTCCTTTAAAACTGAAAACTGTCCCTCATAGGGAATATACTTCCTTTACTGCATAAAACTTTTTCTAATCTCCATTTTCTTTTTGAAAATGTAAAGTTACCTCATTTCCTGGTTAAGCGTGACGAGTCGGGCTGTTGAGCCTTCAACGTTTGACCTGTTAGTCTATAGGTACGATTCTAGACTAAGACTGAAAGAAGACTCTTGGGTCCAGAGCAGAAAGAAATTGCTCTGATACCACTCTGTCACAACCGCACTTTCTAAGGATAGAAAGCCCGATTAATCGCGACTAGGGGGGATGGAAGAAACGGGGAAGAAATGGGAAAATTGTGGCACAACTAAACTTGAACTGAAATAACTTTGAATATATATAAATCAGAGTGCATGATACAAGATAATGAAATATCGACTTTTACATTGCAGCGAAAGAGTCAAGAGTAGATGACATCATGTATGGAGACACGATGCATCCAAGTACTATTCTATCAAAGGATCTTCATTTGACTGTGCTCAACACCGTCCGTCGTCATCACTACTCAACCTGCACATTTTAAACATTTGCAGGGCTGAGTACTTGGTGTACTCAGTGGACACATGCCGAAATATATTTTACTGAAAAACTAGTTTTATCAATCCACTCCTAAGTGAACTCGGGGTTTTAAGTAAAAGATCCGAGGAAACTAAATTAATTTCCTTTTCCTTTATTAAAAACGATCTGCCGATCTATTTTCCTGGAACATATGTCGTATCTGAACTAACTCCTGGTGAAATGAGTTCACGAAACTCCTGGTGAAATGAATTCACGAAACTCCTGGTGAAATAAATTCACGAAACTCCTAGTGAAACGAATCCACAAAACTCCAGGTGAAATAAATTCTCGAAACTCCTGGTGAAACGAATTCACGAAACTCCTGGTGAAACGAATTCACACAGCTCCTGGTGAAATAAATTCACGAAACTCCTGGTGAAATGAATTCACGAAACTCCTGGTCTAGTAGCGACATCGCCCTTGCTAGACAATCAGATAGGCAAAGCTTAAAACAAAACATGGCTTGACATAACTTTCAAAACTTCTTTTTCCTCATAAAACATTTTTGAGACAAAACTCATTTTTATCGGTCAGAGCCTAACACAATGCCAACAAAGGCTAACTGCACTTGTAAAGTAACACATAATGTCATATAATAAAAATCACATCACTTTCACTTTAAGTAAATAAGTGCACATATACTGGGAGCGTAAACAAC
The DNA here is from genome assembly GCF_004379255.2 of Salvia splendens. NCBI lineage: Eukaryota > Viridiplantae > Streptophyta > Magnoliopsida > Lamiales > Lamiaceae > Salvia > Salvia splendens. The sequence continues at coordinate 10,002,206 of NC_056044.1, forward strand.
TGAAATCATACTTTAAAGCTATTTTCTGAATTTTAAAAGAAAGCCCACAATCATATCTTAAATAAAAAGCTCGTAAAATACTTAGTTACGAAAGCCCATAAAATACTTTCGTAACAACTGTATAGTAACTAGAAAGCCCACCTCGTTCGCTTAAACTCCTTAACTTGGATTTTTTTCTCTCCAAATCTTGTTTACAAAAACTCGGGGTGTTACAAAGAGAGTATATCATTTTAGCTTCTTTTTTCCTGTATGCCAAAAATTTCCCTCATGGCAAAAATGTGAAAATGTGAATTTTAGGAAGTATTTTGGGTTAAAAATCAGCATCAAGTACTCAAAATGTAATTTTTAGGTATAAAAAACGATATAAAATAAAAATCAAATATTATTTTTATTCAACTCTTATTATTAAAATATATTTACTTAAATTATTCTTTTTGAAGACATGGCCAACTAACCCAACGCTCACAATATTGGAACAGCTCTACCTTCACTCTTTTCTCTTGTTTTTCTTGATATTCACTTTTACAAATATCCATATTGAATGTGAGGTATAGGATCACTTAAATATCAAACATTCCATGGATTATTTATGCACAACATTCACTAACTCCAAGCAATATCTGAACTTCGCAGTCGGCAATGCTTTTGTCAACATATTATTGGGGTTTGAACAATGAAAATTGCAAATTAAATAAATATACAAAAGAATCTATTTAGATGATTATGTGGATCGATTCAATTCATGCTTACAACACATAAGAACATGATGATTGCGCATTTAATTCAAATAATATAATTAATTAACGGAATTAATTCTTACATAATGATTCTCCAAAGAATCGAAATGGCTTGCTACGTCTCCACGTGAAGAATCTTGAATTGATTGCTAAACCACAGATCTTCTAACCTATGTCCCAACTCTAATCTAACTTCCATGTGGGAGGAACTTTTTAGAAATGTAGAGATCTTGAAGGAGAAGACAAGAGAAACCAATTGCACACTAGTGTGGAGGCTATGTTTGGGGTTTTGTGTAGTATGTACTCCTCGTCTACTCCTCCATCTCTTTATGTAGAGTTTGTGGATGGGCTAGATTAGGGATCTGTGGGGCTTGGACTGGCCTCCCCTTTGGACCTTCTTCACTAATTAAATTTTAACCCATAATTTTATATAAGGCCAAATGAATATTTCTTGGACAATATAGAAGAAATATTGACCGCCCGTTCAATCCAGGATTACAAGCAATCTGGGTTACATCTTTAATAAATTATTTCCCGTGTCAAAGACACTTATATCCATCAATTAATTTGTAGTTTGCTATGGATTTTAAATTAAATAATTTTTTTTTCCAAGAGTTTGTCTAGTTCGAGATGTATATTAAAATATACATTTCCAATTATTATTCTTGGAATAAATTCCAAACCGGCCGGGTTTTGAATATTTACTTTTCCCGAACACCTGTTGGGGTAGAGTCAAACCATGTAGGCACACGATTCAATGTAATAACACAACTGATATAATACTAGTTATTAAAGTACCAGAAATAATAGGCGACGAAACACCCGCACTTACTGATAAATCAAAGTAGCTAGTGTATAATTAATAACGTATGCCCTATGTTATATGCAAACATTAAGAAATAATAAATCACCAAGACAGTCTTTCAGTAGATAGCAATAAAGACGTGGCTATGCTTTAGATCTTTTCATGGTTATACTATACCAGTACTATTAGCATATCTCAAGGTAAAGAAAACTTTTGGATTAGCACTACAACCTTCCACGATGGGTAGTCAAAGCCTATCTAGGTGGTGAAAACATTTTACTTTTGCAAAGTACCGACTGTGATGACCTATTTGACTACCTTGCCTTCAATGTAGAAGACTTAGACTTATTTTACTTTTTGGCATTTTAATTATATAATCAAATATAATTAAAACGGTCAATGCCCAATAAAGTAAAATGTACAATGTGAAGAATCATTTATTATTCTCATAAAATAGGGAATAGAATTTTGCAATATACAAGCAATTATTTAATTCGAAATAAATCTCGAAAAATGCTTTTTAATTTACATGTTCCAACACATATTAGCAGGGGTATGATATGTGCTTATTCTCATAAAATAGTGTCTTGAACTCCCTTGTACTACATAATTCCAATATATTTTAACTGATTGGCTGATAAACACGGATTTTGTATGTTTTTAAGGCCTATATTCGACACGTTTTAATGTCAAATCATGCAAATTATGTTCTTGAATTGCATATTTTTTACATTTTGATATTTTGGTTTGTTTGTTGAGAAATTATAGAAAAGGACATAAAAAAGGTACAACAGCCAATTTCAGATACAGACTCATTGGAGAGGGTCAGTTGTCCGCCGACACCAAGTCAGCATTTGTTGACCAGGTCAATGGTCAATCACCAGCGCCCCGACGGCCCATTTCGGAAATGCACATAGCCAAGGAAGTCCTGATCAACAGTCTCTGAGCTAGCCATGGAGAGTCTAGAAAGAAGTCAGCGACCCGCTGAGATGAAGTTATCGGTCTGTTGTGCAGAGATGCAACAGCCTCAGTTTGTGTAATAACGTTTGTCAATATGTTCGTTTATCAAGTAAATGCTTATATTAAAGTGGGTAGTACTTCAAACTACTATGTTTTGTTACCTTAAATCCTTTAGGGTTTTATTAACCAAATGCCAATGTAAAAAAAAGAGTAATTATGCTCAGCGAGTTTTTCTTGCAAGGAAATACAAGTTAGCGAATAATAGTCCTGTAAAATTATAGCTCAAATGGATATTAAATGTCCATTTACAAAAAAGAGACATTTCTCTACAAGAGGAGAATGCTCCAAGTATATCTATACTATTACAAAGACGAGCTACACAAAGTTGGTGCTCTATTATTAGAGAAACTCCAATTCTCAAAGCATGCTCCTACATGCACCAAAGAAAAAGGATGATACAGACATATATCTTTTCAAACTTCAAATAGTAGTGAATAGTAAATCAATTATAGTCCTTTATATATCTATATTGAGCCTCCAAGTGACAATGTAATGGCAATAGTTAGAGCATCCACTATAGTGGCGGCGCGTCGGCCGCCCCGGAAACGCCGAGGACGCGGCTATCTATAGTGGGAGAAGTGTCCGCCCCGGAGGCGGACGCATTTTTGGGGGCAGAAGTGGCATCGGCGGGTATTCGCCTAGGACGCGCCGGCCGCCCCGGAGGCGGCGATAGGCGCGCCGGCCTATTGCGCGGCCATCCGGAAAATTTTTGGGACGGAAACTTTTGGGTGGAAGTGTCCACTATTGCTGCGGAAACTTTTTTTTGTGGCCGCCCCGGGATGGACGCTTCGGAGGGGGCGGGGCGGGTGGAAGTTTTCACCCTATAGTGGATGCTCTTACATGCAAGTTTTGGTCATCCCCATTTTTGCGGGATTTTAAAAGTGAAATACAACTTCCAGGAAACAAATTCCCATATATCATACAAAAGAAATTCATGCGTAAAGGAAGAGACTAGCTACAGTAATGAATAGTTTTGTGAATAGCATGCGTAGTCCCAAATAGTTTTGTGAATAGTATTAGCAGTAACTCAAGGATGGAAGCAAGAGGGAATATCAACGAACCTAGTGAGGTGTATCACTCTGCCCTGTCAGCTATAATGACCAATGAAACATTACCTAATGTCCCTAGGCTTGTGGATAAAGTGTGTCAAGCACAAGATCCTTCTTGTGCTGCTGTGAAGGTTACATGTGGAATGCAGGACCACATTAATAGCTGGAGAGATATCGTGGCATCAAATGGTTAATTTAGTTTGTTAGATGCATTCTGGATATTTCTATCCTTGGTTATATATATATATATATATATATATATATATATATATATATATAGGGGAGCGTTATTCTCCTTTTCACATCTTAGATCCTTTTTCCTTCTTAATATTACGCGTTAGATCTAAGGCATCAACGGATCAGATTGATTCTATAAAACTGGTTCCGTGTTGCATTATAGAAGGTGGTTGTATGCATTACAGGGTTATTATTGACATTTGACGGAAAAGTAACTGCCACATTTTGGTATCTGCGAATAATGCACCACATGGTCACGAGTAATGCATATAATTGACTATATAATGCACAATATGTGAACTGCAATGCATACGAATAAGATGTACCATGTTATGATGTTTGGACACACGTTTCTTGTTTCCCCTAAGGGTTTAATAAGCTTAGGGGCTAGGGTATAGTACGTAGACACGTATGTAATCTTCACATGGTAACGAGTAATGGATATAATTGACTATATAATGCACAATTTGTGAACTGCAATGCATACGAACAAGATGTGCTGTGTTATGATGTTTGACACACGTTTCTTGTTTCCCCTAAGGGTTTAATAAGCTTAGGGGCTAGGGTATAGTACGTACGCATTAATAACAAATTATAAAACGATACGAATAATTCACCAAATTGTCACGAGTAATGGATGTTATTAACTATATAATGCACAATATGTGAACTGCAATGCATACGAATAAGATGTACCATGTTATGATGTTTGACACACGTTTCTTGTTTCCCCTAAGGGTTTAATAAGCTTAGGGGCTAGGGTATAGTACGTAGACATTACTAACAAATTTTTGTTATTGGAATATACGTATGTGCATTATTTGGTTTAGGTAGTGCATTATGTAGCTGTTAATTGTCATTATCTCAGTATATTATGCATTATTAGAGGTATTGTGTATATGGGTTAATCAACGGATTGAAGATTACATACGTGCATTTAGTAATGTCTACGTACTATACCCTAGCCCCTAAGCTTATTAAACCCTTAGGGGAAACAAGAAACATGTGTCAAACATCATAACATGGTACATCTTATTCGTATGCATTGCAGTTCACATATTGTGCATTATATAGTTAATAACATCCATTACTCGTGACAATTTGGTGAATTATTCGTATCGTTTTATAATTTGTTATTAATGCGTACGTACTATACCCTAGCCCCTAAGCTTATTAAACCCTTAGGGGAAACAAGAAACATGTGTCAAACATCATAACACAGCACATCTTGTTCGTATGCATTGCAGTTCACAAATTGTGCATTATATAGTCAAATATATCCATTACTCGTTACCATGTGAAGATTACATACATGTCTACGTACTATACCCTAGCCCCTAAGCTTATTAAACCCTTAGGGGAAACAAGAAACGCGTGTCAAACATCATAACACAACACATCTTGTTCGTATGCATTGCAGTTCACATATTGTGCATTATATAGGCAATTATATGCATTACTCGTGACCATGTGGTGCATTATTCGTAGCGGTTTCCAGCCATTATTAGATTACTATTGTACCCTCATAATGCACAAAATAGGACAAATAATGCAACACGGGATTAATTACCCAATGTTGATCTTGACCGTCCATTTCTCTAATCTAATGGCTGATATTAAGAAGGAAAAAGGAGGAAATATAGGAAAAGGAAATGAATACATCCCTATATATATATATATATATATATATATATATATATATATATATATATATATGTGTGTGTGTGTGTGTGTGTGTGAAACAGATGATATCAATGTAATTTTGAAATGAATACAAAAACTTTCTCATTTTAGAAAAATCTTCTTTATACTTTTCACTCTTATGAATCTGTGTTTCATCGTTTATGGTATCAGAGCAGGATTTTAATCCTGGCTCTTTTACTTTCCGCTTTATCTTTTTTTACTTGAAGCATGGCGGATTCTTATGAGTCAAAAGCAATGCCAACTCATCATCATCCTTCCCTCTACCAGCCTTACCCACCAATCTACCTATTTCAGTTAAGCTCACTGAATCAAATTTCCTCACATGGCAGCAGCAGGTGGAAGCAACCATCTGGGGATATGGTCTAGAATCCTTCATCACTGGAGAAGGAATGCCAGCGCAGATATCAACTACACCGGGCACATCTACCACGCTGATGACTCCTAAAGCGTTGGCTTGGAAACGACAAGACCAACGATTAGCAGCTTGGCTTATGTCTTCTTTATCAAAGGTAGCTCTCATTCAAGTCGTTGGATTGAAGACCACAAAGGATATGTGGAAGGCTTTGCAAACTAATTTTGCTAGTCAATCAAAGGCTAAAATGATGCACTATAGGATGCAACTTCAAAACACCAAGAAAGCTAATATGCCAATGCAGGAATATCTCAACAAGATGAAATCTTGCATAGATTTTTTGGGAGCAGCTGGATCTGTCATTTCAGAGCAGGATCAGATTCTATTTATTTTAGGTGGCCTCTCACAAGATTACAATTCTATTTTGGTTTCAATTTCTTCCAGGTGTGAGCCTTGGACAGTGCAGGAAGTGAGTGCACTCTTATTGGGCTTTGAGTCAAGGTTGAGTGAAGGGATAACAGGATCTGGCACCATGGAAGGAACTCAGCCTTCTGTGAACTTAGCTCAACAATCATCTCAAAAAAGGGAGAATCAGTCGGCTGGACAAGCCGGACAATCACATAGAGGTGGTTTTGTTGGCTCTGGGAGAGGCAATTTCAGACCACCTAGAGGAGGTAGAGGAGGCAGAAGTTATGGAGGCTCAAAGCTCATTTGCCAGCTTTGTCAAAAACCTGGGCATGGAGCTGATAAGAGTTGGTATAGGTATGAACCTAGCAATTCAGCCTCAAGCTCTAGAGGAGTCATGCAACAACACAGTTTTCAACAACCATCAGCACATCTTGTGCAATCCAGGCCTCCTATGGGAACCTCACCCTCTGTAATGTGTCCTTCTGAGTATAGCTATGACTCTTCAAATGCAACCACTTGGTTTCCTGATTCTGGGGCTACAAATCATGTAACAAATGATCTCCACAATCTCAATCTCAGCTCTGAATACTCAGGAGGTAAGAAACTTGCCCTTGGTGATGGTTTTGAAATGAATATTGCTCATATTAGAGAAACTATATTACAGTCTGGATCGTCTCTTTCATCTAGAAAACTTATGCATAAGAACCTTCTTCATGTCCCAAATATCACAAAAAATCTCTTAAGTGTGTCTCAATTTGCACAAGATAACTCTGTATTTTTTGAGTTTCATCCCTTCTCATGTTTTGTTAAGGACCAGGCATCCAAGGAAGTCGTTCTCAAGGGAACTCTTGATAATGGACTTTACAAGTTCGTTGTCCATCATTCTAATCTCAAGAAAGATTCTTCTACTGCTCCTTTACTCTTCAATCAAGCTAAAGTCTCTCCAGCTGTTCACTCAGCCTCTTTAGCATCTCCAGCTGCCTTTAGTTCAGTTTCCAGTACTGATTTAGCCACTTGGCACAATAGACTAGGACATCCATCCTTTGATATTGTTAAGAGTGCTCTTAGTAACTATAATATCCATATCAAAGCAATAAATTCATCTTCTCTTTGTCATTCTTGTTGCATTTCTAAATCCCACAGACTGCTATATAGCTTATCTACATCTGAATGTTCCTCTCCCTTGAACATTGTTCACACTGATCTTTGGGGGCCCTCTCCTGTAACATCCAGAAATGGTTACAAATACTATGTCACCTTCATAGATCAGTTCAGCCGTTATACTTGGATCTACCTTCTAAAGAACAAAAGTGATGTTCATTCTGTTTTTAGGCAATTCAAGCTTCTTGTTGAAAATTTGTTTTCCAGCAAAATCAAGATTTTACAGTCTGATTGGGGTGGGGAGTTTCAAGCTCTATCTGGTTTTCTCAAGGAATCTGGAATCTCACATAGAATCTCATGTCCTTATACACCTCAACAGAACGGCTTAGTCGAGAGGAAACACAGTCACATTGTAGAGACCGGACTGGCTCTTCTTGCTCACTCTGGTTTGCCACCAATTTTCTGGGATGATGCTTTTTGTACAGCTTCATTCCTGATCAATCTCATGCCCTCCAAAGTGATTAACAATCTTTCACCTCATGAGAAGCTTCATAAAACAAAACCAGATTATACCTCACTTAGAACCTTTGGGTGCCTTTGTTACCCTTTTCTCAGGCCATACAATAAGAATAAATTGCAATACAGATCAGAGGCAGCCACTTTCTTAGGTTACAGTCCATCCTATAAAGGTTACAAAGCTCTTCTTTCTAATGGCAAGACTATAATCACAAGAGATATTGTCTTTGATGAACTCACTTTTCCTTATAAAAGGACCTCATCTCATAAAAATTCTAATCCATCCCCCCCACACTTTCCACATACATTCCCAAATTTTTCTCCAACTCCAGCTCCACATTCACCTGCTCCAGCCGAACACTCAGCTCAACCATCTGCTTCTCAAGCTGATCAGTCAGCTTCACATTCTGTTTCTCATGCTAATCCCTTATCTCCACACTCTGTTCCCCAGGATGATCAATCAGCCAATTCATCCATCCATCCATCTTCAGATGATACATCAGCTACACTTTCCAGTTCATCTCCCCCACCTGCACCTACACATCACATGGTGACTAGATCCAAGGCAGGTATCTTCAAACCAAAAGTATACTCTCTTGCTTTAACTCCTGATCTTCTTCCGAAAACAGCTCTTCTTTCCTTACTTATACCTTTCTGGAAAGCTGTAATGCTCTCGGAGTTTATTGCTCTCCTAAAAAATTATACTTGGACTCTCACAGTTTTACCTCCTGGAAAGAACTTGATTGGGAGCACTTGGGTATTTAAGATCAAAAGACTTCTTAATGGTTGCATTGCTAGGTACAAGGCTAGACTTGTTGCACAAGGTTTCACTCAGCAAGCTGGTTTTGATTTCAATGAAACTTTTAGTCCAGTGGCTAAGCCTGCAACTATTAGATTGATACTCTCCATTGCTGTTTCTATGGGTTGGATTGTAACTCATCTTGATGTTAACAATGCCTTCCTAAATGGGAAATTAGAAGAAGATATATATATGAAATAACCAGTTGGTTTTGAGCAAGGAGGTCCACATTTGGTTTGTAAACTCAACAAGACCATTTATGGTTTGAAGCAAGCATCTCGGGCTTGGTTTTTCACTATTCATTATGCTCTCATTTCTCTTGGATTTACTCAATCTCGAGCTGATGCTTCTCTCTTCATAAGGCATATTGGTAGTGATATCATTTATCTATTGATTTATGTGGAGGATATGCTCATCACCGGCACCAATTCTTCTTCTATTCGAGATGTTATCTCTAAGCTCAACTCTCAGTTTTCTTTGAAAGATATGGGAGAAGTAAGTCTATTTCTTGGGGTGGAGATCTCTAAAACCAAAGATGGGCTGCATCTATGTCAAGCTACATATATACAAGATCTGTTGAGGAAGGTAAATATGGTGGGTGCCAAAGGAAGTCCAACTCCTATGGTCTCTACTTGTGAACTCAGCAAATCTGTTGGTGAACCTCTTCCTGATCCTAAATTGTACAGGAGTACAGTTGGAGCATTACAATATGCTGCAATTACTCGGCCGGATATTAGTTTCACTGTCAATAAAGCAAGCCAATACATGGCTGATCCTCTTGATACGCATTGGAGAGCTGTGAAGAGAATTCTACGTTACTTATCTGGTACTCCAACTCATGGAATTCACATTAAGAAATCAAATGCTAATACGTTCACAGCTTTTTGTGACTCAGATTGGGCCTTTGATATAGATGACAGAAGATCTACCAGTGGATATTGCACATACTATGGTGGCAATTTGATTTCTTGGAGTGTTAAGAAGAAACAGGTTGTAGCCCGCTCAAGTACAGAGGCTGAGTACAGGAGCTTAACACACTTGACTTCAGAACTTACTTGGTTACACTCTCTTCTTGATGAATTGAAACTTGCTAAGACTGCTGCGTCAGTGGTGTGGATAGACAATCTTAGTGCAATTGCATTGGCTTCTAATCCGGTTTTGCATGAAAGAACTAAACATATCAAACTCGATATACATTTCGTTCGAGATAAAGTTTTGGCTAAGGATATTGAGTTGAGGCATGTTCCAACCTCTGATCAAGTTGTTGATATTCTTACCAAACCTCTAAGTAGCCAGTCCTACGTGAGATTACGCGACAAACTTGGAGTTATAGAGCGATCTACACTAGGACTGAGGGGGGATATTAGCAGTAACTCATGGATGGAAGCAAGAGGGAATATCAACGAACCTAGTGAGGTGTATCACTCTGCCCTGTCAGCTATAATGACCAATGAAACATTACCTAATGTCCCTAGGCTTGTGGATAAAGTGTGCCAAGCACAAGATCCTTCTTGTGCTGCTGTGAAGGTTACATGTGGAATGCAGGACCACATTAATAGCTGGAGAGATATCGTGGCATCAAATGGTTAATTTAGTTTGTTAGATGCATTCCGGATATTTCTATCCTTGGTTATATATATATATGTGAAACAGATGATATCAATGTAATTTTGAAATGAATACAAAAACTTTCTCATTTAAGAAAAATGTTCTTTATACTTTTCACTCTTATGGATCTGTGTTTCATCGTTTAAATAGTATGCACAATGCTCAACAGTATGTTGAATAGTAAGTATGTTGATGAAAAAAATGTATGCTTCCACCATTTTTCTTCCTACAAGACATCAGACGTGCAAGTTTGTTCAAAAATCTTCATCATGAGCTATTCCTAATATCATGCAAATGGCTTTTCCGAATGAACTTGCTACAGAAATAGCATTTACTCATTTGTCGGACAAATTTAGATAAAACGGGCTTCACCTTTCCTTCATCAACCACACACACAATACCTTCTGACTATCTCCCAACGTTCTCAAAATTTTCTAAGCATTCAATCAAGTGTCCCTCAAGTTTTTGCACCAGCAAGAAAGAAAATGAGATTTGCAGTCCAACCAAATTTCTTTCCTTTTCTTTTCGGTATGCCTTTCATCCAAATTTTATATTCTCTCTCTTAAGCATGCCATATAGTATGAGAGATCATATTGAATATAGATCAAAGTGAAGCATGCTCTTTTTTTCAAATGCGCCATATTTTGTTTCATAATCAAGAAAATATAAAAGCTCCTGAAATGTTTCAATTTGGGAGTAAACATATTGAAATGGTAGTCACTTAGGAAATAAATAGCGGTAAATCTAACCGTTCAAATTAAATATCATTCGATCAAAATGAAGTAGTATGAGTTTCTTACCTTCCTAGAAAATTTCAGAACGATCGGACAATGTTTGAACCTCCGATCATGTAGAAAACCAACACTGCTACTGTTGAAAATGGCAGCCACTTCCGAAGCTAATAAAGCAAGCTCTAACCGTTAATATTTGATCTCCTTTGGTAAGAATGATACTTTATGAGTCTTCTACCTTCGGTTAACATTTTGGGACGATCGGATATTGTTTGGACCTCCGATCATGAAGGAAACTGAGACTATCTCTTGTTTGGCGAAAATAAAAAGAAAGAAATAGATACTGGCTTGAGTGAGAGAGAGTTGGGTGAGAGGGCGAGAACGCAGTAGAGAGAGAGAGGAAAATTCATATGTGTGGGATTGAGGGAGCTTTTATTTTTTTTACTTGGGCTCTGTTATTGGTTCTTTTGTTTGGGCCAGTTATAGTAATTAAATTAACTAAGCCCAAATCTTTTAATTTATGTGCTTGTGGGCTAGTATAGTTTAATTGGGCCAAGATAATAACTAGAGCTACAATTAAGTTAATTAATGAATCGAATGAATTAAGTACTTGGACTTAAGTTCCTTTGAATTAAGTACTTGTACTTATCGAGTTAATTAATCTCTTGAGTAATTGATGCCAGGAATTAAATCTTCGGATTTAGTTAAAGTGAATGAGTTTATGAAAGAGAGAAGGAAAATAGGATGCATATCCCAAAGATATGAGAGCAAATCATTTGCTATTGTTATTTCCTTTAAGCTAAATAGTTATTATCTTTTATTGGACAAGGTCCATCGCATGGAATTTAACTCCAAGTGAGTTAATATTGTTTTACGGAGTTCGAAAGCATACAGGGTGAACTTTTCTATCCTACATACAAATGTGGATAAAAATATGAAGTATATTTGAGATAATATTTATTTATGCAAATGATGTTGTCTTGCCATAAATGATTTATTTTATGTGATGATGTCTATCTGTTTTGGTTATACCGAATGTGTTATTCCAAAATTAATAAATCGAATTCGGGTCCAGTAAGGGGAGAGTCCCTACTCGGACTAGTGCACACATGGACTGTGTGGCATCGAAAGGGTTGGCCGGTCCGGTGACCGTGGAAAGTGGCCACTTTCCCGTCACAAGATGTTTCAGATACAACAAATTACAGAAAGAACTTAGATTGAACAATCGAACGTTTAAGTGTGAGATTTTGGTAAGCTCAGGCTTTTATGAAAAAACCCTAAGTATTACTGTGATTGATGGCTTGACAATATTTTTTTGAAACATATAATTGTATCTTTTGGCAATGTGTTCACTGAGTACCTTTGTACTCAGCCCTACATGTATTTCTAAATGTGCAGGTTGAGCTGTGATGGAGTGGAGGGTGCTGATCCAAGTGGGGCTTACTCCTATGTCTATACAGTACTCTCGAAGGTTCATGTCTTCATACATGGAACCGCGTTCAATTGTTTCCGTTGTGCTATTTAAACAAGTTAAATCTTGTTTTCCCCTATGACTCTGAAAGTTAATAAACAGTATTGTATGAACCTTTTACTCGAATCTTTATGATTGAGTGTATCCTATTCAAGTATTCCATTTGAGATACTTCGTAATCATATAAATTGTCCATATACATCTTCTTAATTTCCACCCCTAATCACAGTTAACCGAGTTTTACTATTCTTAGTAAAATGCGGTCGTGACAGTTTGAGCCAATTCTTCCGCCCGTTGTTGATGTCCAATCAGTTCCCAATATATACTATTATCTTTGTCTTCTATAGATCTTAGCGTGGGTAACTTGAACGTCTAAATCGAAGTTCTGTGGAAAAATTTATGATCAATATATGAACGTTGCACATTACAGTCAACACTAACGGGAATTTAGGTGGAAATTCAAGGAAGGAAAGAAATTGATATAGTTTGAAGCCAAATCTTTTCCGTTACTTGTAGGGCACAAAAATTACCAAGTCTAAACTTTTCCAAGCATAATATATATATATATATATATATATATATATATATATATATATAGGGTAGTGATCTATGGCAAACACCTCTTAACCAAATAACTAGAGAACAAATCATAGCCACAAGATCAAAAAAATCAATGGCTAGTATTAATTTTCGAATTTAATGAGATCTTAGCTCCCTCAATCACAAATTTACTCAATAATAACAAGGCAGGGGTATTATGGTCTTTGCACATACAAAATTAGGTTACGTCATTGGCAAATTCAATTCATTTGAAAAAGAAACATTGTTCTCCTTCGTCTACGCCGCTGTTGTCGGTTTTCCTCCAGGATTCCGCCTCCTCCTTCGTCTATGGCGCTTTCGGATTGCTCTCAGCCGCTGAATTCATGCTTTGGATTCGCCGGAGACTCATCGAGGAGGATGCTGCCGCTGAGCGTTAGATTCGGAGATGGCGGATACTCCGTTTCTTCAACACTGTCTATGGAGATTTGGGGGGCAAAGGATTTTGCCGAGATTGCCAGTTTGAACGTGTATGGCAGTAGAAACAGATTTTGTTGTATTTTTTAGTATAGTTTATAACTCTTACGTTCTGATTAAATAAATATTCCACTGAATTTTATTTTATTTTCTTGTAAGTCTTACTACTATAGTTAATGATGTGTTGTGTACTCCATTTTATCTTGTAAATCATGCTAAGAGTGATGTGTTTTGTAAACAAGAGTGAAGTAAAATCAAAATAAGAGTGATTGTTTTGTGAACAACAGTGAAGTAAAATCAAGTTAAGAGTGATGTGTTCTGTGAATAAGAGTGAAGTAAAATCAGAATAAGAGTGATGTGTTCTGTGAACAAGAGTGAAGTAAAATCACAGTAAGAGTGATGTGTTTTGTGAATAAGAGTGAAGTAAAATCAGAATAAGAAGAGTGATGTGTTTTGTGAACAAGAGTGAAGTAAAATCAGAATAAGAGTGATGTGTTTTGTAAACAAGAGTGAAGTAAAATCATAATAAGAGTGATGTGAATTGTAAACAAGAGTGAAGTAAAATCAGAATAAGAGTGATGTGTTTTGTAAGCAAGAGTGAAGTAAAATCAGAATAAGAGTGATGTGTTTTGTTAACAAGAGTGAAGTAAAATCAGAATAAGAGTGATGTGTTTTGTAAATAAGAGTGAAGTAAAATCAGAATAAGAGTGATGTGTTTTGTAAACAAGAGTGAAGTAAAATCATAATAAGAGTGACGTGTTTTGTGAACAAGAGTGAAGTAAAAATCATAATAAGAGTGACGTGTTTTGTGAACAAGAGTGAAGCAAAATCATAATAAGAGTGACGTGTTTTGTGAACAAGAGTGAAGTAAAATCATAATAAGAGTGATGTGTTTTGTGATAGTACTATATTTTTAAATTTTAGACCGCATAGTAATATTATTTCTCATTTTTAATATACAACAGTTCAAAATGCATGGTGGGTTTTACACACTCGGCATTATATATTTATAAAATCTGATTTTCTAAATTTATAATAGAAAATTAATTTATGACATAATTTGTAAAATCATAGAAGATAGTAGTAAATCAGATTCGTATTCAATTGGGAATTAGATTGAATCATTATAAGAACACAGGTAGCATGCAAACGCACAATTAGTGTGTGACTGTGTGTTGCTGGTGCTTGGTTCTGTGTATTGAGGAACGAAAATTGACCAACCCTCCGTTCTCGGACTTTTTCAGCGGCGGCCACCACACGGCCGCCTCTAGCTCTGCAGGGAACTTCTCCAGCATCGCTCCGATCAGGGGGAGAAGTTACGCTCTGTTGAAAGCTAGAACTCTCTCCATCGCGCATGGCACATCGGTTTCGGTAATGAGATCGGTTATGATCAGCGCCGTTTGGATCTCTTCGTGTAGTTGCTTGAACAATCTGGTGGCGTTGCGCTGCTCTTCAGCGAGCTGCGAGGGTTGGAGCTTGTTCACCACCACCGTCATCTCCATGAACAGCCCGGCGGAGGACGCCTTCAGGGGAAGAACCGGCGTGTGCTGCGGCGGCGGAGAGGCCGGCCATGCAGAAGCGAGTTCTCCAGCAGAATAGCCTCTTATGAATTTAAAATGATTTCCAAAAATACCCTTGCCTATTTTACATTATTAAAATACATAATATTTGTTCCATTAAGATGTGTGGTTGAGATGTGTTCTCTAGTTATACACTTAAGATTAGTTATATCTTGATCACTACCATATATATATATATATATATATATATACCTCATAACCTAACTCATACTCCCTCCGTCCCGCACTACTCGCACTTATTTCCTTTTTGGGCGTCCCAAGTTACTTGCACTCTTTCCATTTTTTGTAAAAATTTTCACCTACAGTCGTCATTTTTGACTTTCCTATACACTCATTCCTTAATCTCCGTGCCGAAAAGGAAAGGAGCGAGTAGCCCGGGACAGAGGGAGTATTATTCACCATCTATACACCACTCCTAGGGGAGCCTCCAATGTTCCTCCCTCTCTACTCCATACCATAATTCTTCCATCATTCATTCTTGGCGTTTGTAGCAAAGCAAAAGAAGACTGGAGATTGCATACAATTCATCATTGCATTTTGTTTGCTTTACTTTATATTTTGTACTTTAATTTATAGTTTTTACTATATGTCTATGAGTAGCTAAACTGTAAGAATTGTAGTAATTTAATAGTAGCACTTATGCTTATTGAATTTAGTTTTTATTATTTCACGACTTCATTTATTCCGTTCAATCTTGTGTACAATTTTTCTAGTTAAGTGAAACATCTTGGTGATTTATTGCATGTGGGGGTATCGAGAGAGGATCCATATGTTAGATTAGGATTGATGACACTATAGTTAAAATCCCCAAAAAAGATAAATTTAAGAGTGAAGGCATTTCAAGGGTCTAAGAGCATCCGCAATGGGCGGACGATGGCGCGCATCGTCCGCGCCATGCATCGTCCGCACCCATTGCGGGTGCGTGCCATAGGGCGCGGACGATAGTCACGCCCTATACTTCGGCCGGGGAGGATAGCGCGGACGATGGCCATCGTCCGCGCCATCGTCCGCCCCATTGCGGCTGTCGCGGACGATGGTCATCGTCCGCGCCATCGTCCGCCCCATTGTGGAGGTCTCGAACGATCGACTCGGACGATGGCACGCGGTTTTGATTTTCTATTTAAATCTCATTTCTCATTCAGTTGTGCATACGAACATATCGACTATCTCTTTACATATTCTCTCTCTACATCCAACCAAAATAAATCTCGGCGACGACACCAATAGTTCTAGTTCGTCTAAATCTGGTGGTTCGCTTGACGAAGCATTAGATGCAGCCGTTGAAGAGGCCATGGCGGCATGCTATGCGCAAATGCAGCGCGAGAAGGAGGCACGGCGGCGGCAGCGGCGGCTGAGCAAGTCCATTGGCCTATTCGACATAGGTCGTATGTCCGACGCGACCACCAGGAAGCTCACAGACGTCTGGTTGAAGACTATTTTGCCGACATCGGGCCCGACTGTTTTCCGCCGCCGATTTAGAATGTCGAGGTACCTTTTTCTCAGCATTGTTCGTACATTGTCTTCATGTGATGAATACTTCACGTTTCGGGAGGACGGCATCAGGAAACCCGACCTTACACCATTGCAAAAGTGCACGACTGCTATTCGTCAGTTGGCATACGGTACCACGGCGGACCTTTTTGACGAGTACCTCAACTGTGGAGAGACTACCGGCCGCGAGTGTGTGAAGAGCTTTTGTCGGGGGATAGTAGAGGCCTATAGCGACACATATTTGCGCAAGCCGACAACCACTGATTGCCAGGGTCTGATGCAGATGCACGAGAGGGCGCACGGGTTTCCCGGGATGCTCGGGAGCATCGACTGTATGCACTGGGAGTGGAAGAATTGTCCGACGGCGTGGAAAGGCCAATTCACAAGTGGATACAAGGGCAGCCACCCGACGATGATCCTCGAAGCCGTCGCTGACCATCGGCTCTGGATCTGGCATGCTTACTTCGGCATAGCCGGGTCGAACAACGACATCAACGTCCTCAACACGTCCACCCTCTTCACCGACCAATGTAACGGCAACGGCCCGGCCATCGAGTTCACTGCCAACAGACGCCAATACCATATGGGGTACTACTTGGCCGATGGCATCTACCCACGGTGGCTAGTTTTCCTAAAGACGGTCAGCTGCCCAATTGGTGAGAAGAGGGTTTTATTTGCGCAAAAGCAGGAGGCGGCGCGGAAGGATGTCGAGCGGGCATTTGGGGTGCTCCAATCACGGTGGGCAATTGTGAAAGGGCCGGCTCGTTTCTGGTACAAGGAAGTCATCGCCGATGTCATATATGCGTGCATAATCATGCACAACATGATAGTCCAGAGTGAAGGCGGAAGCATCACCGACTGGAATGAAGACGACTGTGCATCTAGCTCTTCCGGCACATCGACCGACACACCCGATAGAGGGTTACCGTTAGGCTTCGAAGAGGTTCTATCTAGACATGCCTCAATGCGCAACCAACAGGAGCATGCACAGCTCATGAGTGACATGATTGAAGAAGTGTGGGCTCGTAACCGCCGTCGCTGAGTTTGCGTTTTTTTTAATTCGCATTGTAATGTATTAATTTTTATTAAATGAAATGAAGTTTATGAAATTCGTATTTTAATGTATTTTTTTTAAAACTCGTATGGATTTTGTAAATATTAAAAAAATGATGACGTGGCGCGCTATAGGGCGCCGCACTGCAGGTGGGGAGATAGGAGGATAAAACTGCTGACGTGGCGCGCCATAGGGCGCGCCTTAGGGCGCCCCATTGCTAATGCCCTAATTAATCTTTATTGAGTTATTAGCTAATATGGACAACCTTAATACTAGTAATCAGCGATGTCCGGTCCATATTCCTAGAATTCTCCTTTATGCCTGATTTATCTTATTTATTTTTATGCTTTGTCTTATTTACTTTACTTATTTTAATCTAGTTTAATTGATAACCCAAAACTCTTATGTCTTCAGATAGTAGTATATCATATATCGGTGCTGACCTTTAGTTATAGTATCTCTACACTGTATACTTGTAGATTGGTTTTAGTGCTAACAAATAGTGCTTCACTACCCATCGGTTGATAATTTATCCATGGATTCTTGCTAGTTTTATCACGTCCCGAAATAAGAATGATAGTTTTTTTTTGTGGTGGTTGTTATGTTCTCCATAATAATGACCCACTTTATATCTTGTAGAAAGACTAATGAACATAACTAACTGATAAGGCTAATTTCATGCATTGGTCTAGGGGTTTTATTTCGTGAAATTACTGGGTCTAACGCATGTTTTAAGCCAGGTGTGTGAAGGATTTCGCTAGATCCAGGAAAAGAAGAGGACGCTTGCATAGTCCTAGGGAACTGGCGAAAGAGCGGACATTATGAAAGAAATTGCTTGACGGAGGAAGCCTCGGAGTTGAAGGGTAGAATAGGGATTTCTACGAAGACTCTAGAAGGCTATGTCCGCATCTATAAAAGGAAGAAGCATGCAAGCTGGAGGGACCTTCTCGGTGGAGGCCTCACGAACAGCCTGTTGCTAAGTTCGCTTTTCACATACTTGGTTCTAATTCGCGCTGGGGTTCATATTTAGCTTTCCGATAGTGTTGTGGGTTGTAACACCGTCCTTCTCTGGGGCGAAGAAACAATTTATTTCTGTTTTCTTTTCGTTTCTGCTGAATTCGCCGAGCTTCGCTGTTCGAAGCTCGGTCCTCTTTTGTTTCTGGATATTTCTCTACCTTTATGCAAGTTTCGTTTTCGCTTACGTAGATCGTGATGACTTTTGATGATTGATTGTGTTTACTTGAATTTTGGAGTTGGATTGTTGGAGTTGGTTGTTTTCGTGGTTATTTTCTGGATTACTGCAGGTTAACGGTGAGATCTGGAAGAATGGAGTTTGTTTGTGGATGAATCGGGGTTTTGTTTTGCTGATGTTGTGGAGTTGTTTGTGATTGTGGAATCTGGAGTTGATCGGAGCAGATCTGTGAGAATCGGAGTTATGGAGTTGATTTTGTTGGTTGTTCAGTTCGGATGGCTTGGATCCGGAGTGGATTGAGCGTCTGAAGTAATTCTGAGCAGGAGTGTTTTAATTTTATGCCTAGCTTACGTGTTTTCATTTCATTTCGCCTAGTTTACGTAGATCTGATGTATTTCCGATTCATAGCAAGTTTTCGGAGTCCAAATCTTTATATTCTGTTTAAATTTAGGAGTGTGCTCTGTTTTCTTCATCTGCGAGTTTAATTTAGTTGCGAAGGTGCATGTCATAGTTAGCTGGAGCATGGGTTGGTTATCTGCAGCTTTTTACCGTACTTGCTATTTTGGGAAAGATGGTCCCCACTGTTAGTTGCTTACTGTTTAGCTAGATTAGGTAGTCGTTTACTCAGTCTAGGGGGTAATTGGGTCTGTCGGTATTGATGTTTGACTCCAGTAAGTTTTCTGTGTCCTAGGTCTAGCGTTTACATTTCTTGCCTAAATCTAGTGGTAGTTTAAATCTCAACCCCTTTGTGTGGCAGCAGCCGTTTGTTCCCATAGTCTCTTAGCACTACTTTGTGAATCCATCTCTGTGGGATCGACCCCACTTCCCTATACTAATTCATAGTATTCGGGTTGAGGGATTTATTTTTGAAGAGGAGTCGAGTGTGTCCAACGACAAAAATACTGTAGTTCTCTAGAGTTCCTGGACCCAGTGATCCAGCGGATTTAAGGAGCGTTGTGTCTGGACCGAGCTTTGCATTAAATCTCATATGTGCACACTCGTTTACTCCTGAGTCTAGTCATTCGACATTAGAGTCGAGCGATTACATCCTCCACTTCAAATGGCGCCTTTGCCGGGGATGGATGGCGTGCTTAGTGTTAGTGTTCAGAGTCTGTGGTGTAAATAGTTTTGATTTGTTTTCTTTTTCTTTTGTTTGCAGTTTATGAGCAGAGGCTCAAGATCTACCTAATGGAGCAACTCATCTGGGTGGAAACACGGCCAGTTTGATTGGCGGGGTAAGGATACAGTCTCTACTGTGACCACCAGATCAGGGTTCACCACGGGGGATCTGTTTCCGAGTGAATCCACTAGCGACGAATCTTGGACGTCATCAGGACGCATGATTCAGAATCACCACCCGAATCAAAAACAGAGTCAGAAACAGGGGAAGCAGAGGAAGTAGTCATGGCGCAGGTGGTAGATCCGGATCCAGAAATCGGCTCTCTAACTGCCCATTTAGATGGAGAACCAGCTCAAGCTATAGTGATGAATCCACGCCAGAGGGCTATCGAGATCAAGACAAACGTACTCGGCATCTTGCCGACGTTCTCTGGGCGTAGAAATGAGTGCCCGTATGAGTTCTTAAATGAATTCAGTAAAGTATGTGGTATTCAGAAGAGGCCGAATGATGCAACAGAGGAGGATTATCGCCTACGAGCGATTCCGTTCACCTTGAAGGGGGAAGCTAATACGTGGCTATTGAGGTTGCCTCCAGATTCTATCCGCACGTGGAGGGACTTCAAGTTAGAATTCTTAAATTATTTCTTCCCATCCAACAAGACGAATGCACTTAAGAAAGAAATACTAGAGTGTAAGCAAGATTACGATGAATCGTTGAGTCAGTATTGGTCGAGATTTAAGGGGTTGTTGGATGCATGCCCGAATCACCGAATGATAGAGGCAGAGACCTACTCTCTGTTTTACGAAGGAGCCACTCCCGAGTCAAAAGACTTAATGAACTCCTCGAGTGGGGGAAATTTCACAAGAAAAAGGGGAAGTGAGGCAAGAGAGATCCTAGGGAAGTTGATTAACGCTAAGAAGGCGTACGATAACCCTAGGAATGCAGTGAGAAGAGGATCGGTGCATGCTGTGAGGGAACAAGAAGATGACAAAGTCGAAGCAAGGATGGATAGGCTCGAGAAGGCTCTTTTGAACGCGATTGAAAAGGCGATTCCACTGGCTTCACAAGGGAAGGAGAAATCTCCTGGTCCAGGAGATAATCAAATTCAACAATATTACGGGACCCAGGAAGGAGATTATCAGGCCCAGGTCAATGCAATGGGAAGTTGGGATCCCGATGGGAGCAGGAATCCAGGGAGACAGAGAGATGCGCCCTGGAGAAACCATCCAAATTTCAGATGGACTGACAATGAACAGAATCAGCCGGCACCGCAACAAAGTCAGCAGTTTGCACCTCAGCCCGAAAGACAAGGTAATTGGTCAGGAAGGAATCAAGAGGGGCAGGGCAACTGGATTAATCGGAACCAAGGAGACCACTCGAGCTGGGGAAACAGGAATCAGAGCAGTCAAGGGAACTCTTATGTACCCCCACACCAAAGGAATTTTCAGAACAATTACCAGGGCCAAGGAAATCAATACAATAACTCTTCAGGCGGTCAAGGAAACGCTCGTCAGAATCAAGCAAGTGGACCGACTCTAAGTATCGGCCCAGGACCCAGTCAGCCACCGAAACCACCAAAAAGTATCGATGATATGGTGCACGACCTCGTCAGTTCTCAGCAACATATGCAAAACAACCTGCAATCGAACAATGACGTAGTGCACAAGCTTCAAGATGCTCAACATGACCAGAAGGCAGCTGGCTAAGCAGTTGTCCCAGATAGCTACTTCTTTGCGTGATATGAGGGGAAATGAAGGAAAGACTCCCGCCTCCGTAAGGCCACCGGACAGAGCTAATATAAGTCAGATTACCTTGAGATCCGGGAAGGGATATGATGGGCCAGTGGTAAGAACAAAGGAGGTGACAGATCCCAGGGAAGACAGGGAAGAAGAGGATACAATTCCTAGGCCAAGACACTTGGAGGGAGGAAGTCCCTTGGTCAAGGATGACCTTAAGACAGGAGATTTAGAGAAACCTTTGCCTAGATCAACTGAACCATTCTTCCTCGATCCAGAGCCGGAGTTGGAAGATGAGGCAGTGGGAAAAGAAACTGGAGAGTTATCAGCTGAAAGTTCTACCGGAGCAGGGAAGCGACTGAAACCCTTTCCGAGTCGGGGGAAGCCAAGAAACAGAAGAAAGAACCGGTAGACTTCATGGACATTTTTGGGAAGTTGGAAATCAATCTGCCATTCTTACAGGCCCTGAATATGCCAGTCTTTGGCAAGTTCATCAAGGAATTTATAGCTGGGAAGGCTAGGCCCAGTGGGAAAATCCTGATAGGCGAGAACGTCTCCGCAGTGATTCAGAAGAGGAAGATGCCTTCAAAATGCAATGACCCAGGTATGTTCACCTTGCCCATCTCTATTGGTGATGTGAGAATCGAGCACGCTATGTGTGATTTGGGTGCGTCGATAAATGTGTTACCACTTTCCATATACAAGAAATTAGTGGGGGTAGGCATGGTAGACACGAGGGTTGTGATTCAACTGGCGGACAGGTCATGCATCTGTCCTGAAGGGGTGCTTGAGAATGTGATAGTCAAAGTACATGACTTCTTGTACCCTGCTGATTTCCATGTGATTAAGATGAGTGATAATGAGTCTGCAGAGTCGGGCGGAGTACTTTTAGGGAGACCCTTCCTACGTACCGCTAAGACTATCATTGATGTTTTTGATGGAACAATTTGCCTTGATTATAATGGGGAGAAATACACATTCAGCATTGATGAGGCAATGAAGAAACCTCTTGACGTTCAAAATTTGCACGCTACAGATGTTATTAACCCTCTGGTCCAAGAATACCTTGAGACGGAATTAATGCAGGAACAGATTGAGAACTCCGGGATGAGTCATGCCATTGATAGAGAAGTGGCCAGTTGGTGTCAAGCAATGAACACAAGCGAGTTATCAGATGAGGAGCTAGCTGAAGCAATTCTAAAATTCTGTGCAAATCCGGAGCTAGCTAGGTCGAGGAATACACCTTATGTGGCGAGTGTGGAAGGTTCTGCTGGGTCAAGGAAGGGAATGACAACGGAAGTAACAGAGAAAAATCCCTTGCCCCAGGAAAAATATGTTCCCAAGAAAGAATTGAAAACACTTCCAACAGGCCTGAAGTATGCTTATCTAGAGGAGAACGAAACTTTCCCTGTGATTATCAACAGCAGCTTGACCGAGGGACAAGAAGAGGGACTGCTGAAGGTAATCCGAAGAAACAAGAAGGCTATTGGGTGGACACTCTCTGACCTGGTAGGAATTAGTCCAGATTTGTGCATGCATCACATCCGCTTGGAGGAAGGAGTAAAAGCCTGCAGAGATCCTCAACGCAAATTGAATCCTAACATGAGGGAGGAAGTGCTGAAAGAAGTATTGAAATTACTCTCACTAGGAATCATTTATTCCATACCACACAGTGAATGGGTGAGTCCAGTCCATATGGTACCCAAGAAGTCAGGAATACAGGTGGTCAAGAACGACAAGAATGAACTGGTGCCCACCAGACTAGTTACTGGGTGGAGGATGTGCATCGATTATAGGAAGTTAAATGAAGCGACCAAGAAAGACCATTTCCCTCTATCTTTCATTGACCAGATGCTGGAGAGGCTAGCAGGCAAGCAATACTTCTGTTTCCTAGACGGGTATAGTGGGTATTTTCAGATCTATGTGGATCCCGAGGACCAGGAGAAGACAACTTTCACGTGTCCTTTCGGCACGTACGCTTACAGGAGGATGTCGTTTGGCATGTGCAATGCGCCAGGCACTTTTCAGCGGTGTATGATGAGTATCTTCTCGGATCTTTTGGAGGACTGCATCGAGATTTTTATGGACGACTTCACTCTGTACGGGAATTCATTTGACTAATGTTTTGCTAGTTTGGATATGGTATTGAGAAGGTGCCAGGAAAAACATTTGGTTTTGAACTTCGAGAAATGCCACTTTATGGTCCCTGAGGGAATTGTCCTTGGGCACGTAGTCTCGGAAAGAGGTATACAGGTAGACCAGGCAAAGATTGAGGTGATCTCGAAACTGCCTTACCCGACGAATCAGAAGGAGGTGAGAGGATTCCTAGGGCATGCAGGATTCTATAGGAGGTTCATAAAAGATTTAGCAAAAATTGCTCAGCCACTCACCCACTTGTTGCATAACGATGTTGATTTTATCTTTGATGAGGAATGCAAAAAGGCTTTTCAGTTGTTAAAAGACAGGCTAGTATCTGCGCCTATTATTAGAGCGCCCGACTGGAATCTACCCTTTGAGATTATGTGTGACGCAAGCGATTATGCCGTGGGAGCGGTGCTAGGTCAAAGAGTTGATGGGAAAAGCTATGTGATCTTTTATGCTTCAAAAACGCTAAATCAAGCTCAGAAAAATTATGACACTACTGAAAAAGAAATGCTGGCGGTAGTATACTCATTTGAGAAATTTCGCCCGTACTTGCTTGGGTCGAGGGTGATAGTCTTCACCGACCACGCGGCTATAAAGTACCTGTTGGCAAAGAAAGAATCCAAGCCGAGATTAATCTGATGGGTGTTGCTTTTGCAGGAATTTGATTGGGAAGTCAGAGACAAAAAGAGAACAGAAAATAAAGTGGCCGATCATCTGAGCAGGATATTTCAAGGGGAGACCGAGGAAGCAATACCGGATGCATTCCCAGAGGAACATTTGTACTACGTAAAAAAATTCCTCGACCTATCAGCTGGGAAGAGATTATGGTGTTAACAGGTCCAGGGGATGCCGAAAAAGGGAAATGTCATCAAAACGCTGAGCCATGGTTCGCAGACCTGGCAAATTACTTAGTCACTGGAGAGGTGCCCAGTTCGCAAGTAATTTCCCGGGCCCAGAAGATGAAAATGAAAAGCGAGGCCAAGTACTATTTCTGGGATGACCCGTATTTGTGGCGAATGAGAGCCGACCAAGTAATCCGGAGGTGTATTCCGGAGTGGGAACAGAGGGATGTGCTGAATCATTGTCATGCCCTAGCTTGTGGAGGTCACTTTGGACCTAGGAAGACCGCAAGGAAGGTGTTAGATAGTGGTTTTTACTGGCCAACATTGCATAAGGATGCGTTCGAGTTTTGTCAGAATTGTGAGAGGTGTCAACAAACTGGGGGAATCTCCAGAAGAGATGAAATGCCGCAAGTCCCGGTGATCGTTTGTGAAATTTTCGATGTTTGGGGAATGGACTTCATGGGTCCATTCCCATCTTCATACGGGAATACATACATACTAGTGGCAGTGGATTATGTTTCGAAATGGATAGAAGCCAAGGCGACCACATCTTGTGAAGCTAAGGAGGTATCGAAGTTTCTTAGAGCTAATATCTTCAATCGGTACGGAGTGCCCAGAGCTATAATATCTGACAATGTGACGCATTTCCGCAACCGGACTATTGAAGCTTTGATGAGAAAGTATGGCGTCCACCACAGACTGTCTACACCTTATCATCCTCAATCTAACGGCCAGGCGGAAATATCCAACAGAGAGATAAAGGCGATACTGGAAAAGACGGTTAATCCGTCTAGAAAAGACTGGAGTAAGAGGCTTGGAGACGCACTATGGGCTTACCGGACGGCGTACAAGACGCCTATTGGGATGTCACCATATAGGCTTGTGTTCGGCAAAATGTGTCACTTGCCCGTGGGAGTAGAACACCGCGCATATTGGGCGGTCAAGGAGATAAACATGAGATCCGAATCTTGCGAGGAAGAGAGGAATTTGCAGCTGCAGGAGTTGGAAGAGCTAAGGCTGGAGTCATATGAATCGGCAATGTGGTACAAAGAAAAAACAAGACTTTGGCATGACAAGAACCTCCGAGTCAAGGAATTGCAAGTTGGGCAGAAAGTTCTCCTATTCCAATCCCGGCTCAAGTTGATGCCTGGTAAGCTGAAGTCCAAATGGGTCGGACCATACACTGTTGTGAGTCTTCGTGCAAATGGAGCAGTAGAGATCCAGGGAAGTGCTCCAAACTCTACTCCATTTCTTGTCAATGGCCATAGGGTGAAGCTATTTAGGGATAATTCGGAGATGTGTGTAGTGGACGAAATGCCACTACGCGCACTCCCTGATATCGCCTAATCGGTCTGGGAAGTAAGTGTTCTTAGAGAATTTCCTAGGTCCAGCATCCAAGAAGTTTTAACATGTCCTGACCTAGGGAATGTTGAGAACACTTGAACATAAAATGTAAATATTTAATCGTTTTCTTTAAAATCAAGAAAAACCCAAACAAATCAGAAAAAAATAATCTTCCAAAAATATTTTCGAAATACTAGACTCCTTAAGGAATGTTTTTGATACTGTCATACCCTAGACCCGGGGAGTCTGGCGTTTCAATTTTTAGTTTAATGTTTTTCTCTAAGTGTGATTTGAAGTTACTTGGGCAGGGAATTGAGAAGTAAAATTTTGGAGGGAGTTGGCACCGGTTCGGAATTCAAAAGACACCTTTATGGGAGGCGTACAGTCGCTGACGTCATGCCTGCAACCCACCTGCAGAAACAGTCCTCGCCCATACTTATCGGATAATATCGTGTTCTTTTATTTTTACTTACTTACTCTCTCTCTACATCCCAAATTCTCTATAGGTTTTCTTTTCTAACCCTAATCGAAGAAGTTTCCGCCCAAGTCTTTGTCAAAATTTTTTTGCAGAATTCTCCATGGATAACAAGCAAACTGCAGGGAACACCTCAGGATCCGCCGATTCAAGTGCGGCGGCGTTTATGGCAGACATGCTACAGAAATTTGGGGGACCAGAAAAGGCGATGGAGGCGTTTGCCATGTTCGTGGCTGTAATGGGGAAATCCGTACCAACCGCCTCAACATCCTCCGCACCACCACCAGAGACCGTTCAAGAAACCACCGCTGAGCCGGAGGCCGTCGCAGAACCCACTACCGCCGTTTCAGAACCAACCGCTGCAGAAACTCGCGAAGACGAAGCAGATCTGGCCGCGGGGTTGGAGTTGTTGGCCGTGAGTGCACCCAGGTTAGGATCTGCCACTGAGGGGGAAACCCCTGTTTTAGAGGATAGAGTGGTTGGTGTTTCTGAGGAGGAAACCCCTGTTACTGATAGCCGTGTTGAGGGGGAAACCCCTGTTTTGGAGGAGTTTGTTGAGGGGGAAACCCCTGTTGATGGAGATAAAATTCCAGAGGGCAACGAAGCCCTATATGCTGAAAGAAATATGGAGGGGGAAACCCCAGAAGTGGTTGGGGGCGACGAAGCCCTAATTACTGAGGAAGATGTCAGAGAGGGGGAAACCCATGAGAAGTCTGCGGGTACAGAAACCCACGTTGGAGAAGGTTCGGAGGGGATAGAGACCCCTGTTTATTTTGCAGGGGCAACCCCATTGTTGAACGAGGAAGGAGAAGCCCTCGGTGCTGAGAATGTCCAAGAACCCATCGATGTCGGGTTGGAGTTGATAGTGGATCTGACTGATGTCCACGAAGGGACCGATTCACCGGTTAACGCAAGGGAAGCGCGGAGACAGGCTCGTCGGAGCCTGCTTGATGAGATAGATGAAACCGTCCGGCAGACGGAGGAAGAAATGCTGGGTCCAGAGGCCACAGCACCTGAACCGGCAGAATCTCCCAGACCGAGCAGAGGGGAGAGTGATGCAGAGGAACGCCGCCACGCGGCTGAGAAGAAAAGGAAGGGGAAACAAATTGCTCCTTCCAAGACCAAGAAGGCGAAAGGGAAATCCACTGAATCCCCACTTCCTCGACCTGCCAAGGTATCATACGCTGCAGAGCCCGAGGATTCTGCTGGGTCTAGTGAGTCTGAAGAAGAACAAGAAGAGGAGCTCAACTTTGAGCCAACTGAGATCTGGATTACAAGCAAGCTCCTGGACGAGATGAGAAAGTTTGACGACCCGAAACGCGCAACCATCTACAAGGAGAAGAGTGCCCAGGGCAAGTACGCTAAGTCTGGAAAAATGTACAGCTCATCGGAGCTCAAGCAGATTGATGCGAAGCTTATTTCCTATTCTTTACCCCGGATTTCATGTTAATTATAACTCACCAAGTCGTGCTTTGAGTGTAGTTTCGGGTGTTAGAAGCTGGAAGTTCGTCGGAAATGCATAGCTGAGATTCCAGAGAGTTCGCCCGGTCGGGCGTTTTGATGTCGCTAAACGCCCGGTCGGGCGTTTCCATATTGTGCATGCGGAGTCCAGAAAGTTCGCCCGGTCGGGCGTTCTGATTTCAACTAAACGCCCGGTCGGGCGTTTCCCGCGAGGCCATGCAGTAGCCTTTCGCCCGGTCGGGCGATTACATCCTTTGAATTCGCCCTGTCGGGCGTTTTAGTCGCGTAACTGCGATTTTGCAGTTGACCCAGCGGTTGATGGATTAAAAAGGCTGGGAAAATGAATTGGAAGGGGGGAACGAGACAGAGAAAAAGACAGAGGGAGAGAAAGGAGGAGAGGAAGAAGAGAAGGAAGGCATTCCGGCCATTATTCCGACCATCCATTCCCGAATCCCGACTCCACTCGACGAGAGCATCACACCTATGGTTTTATTTCTACATTCTACCATGTGTATAGGCTAGGCTCTCTTTGTTGCTCCGAGTTGTAATCTAGGCTTGTGTATTTGTTTTAACACCTTGAATCGTATGTTTGATACCAACAATGTGTTTGATAATTAAAATGCTACGTTTTTGGCTAATGATGTAGTGTTGTTAAATCTTAACTATTGTCTCTTTAACATAGCTTAGGATTGATCGTTTGTTGGTATGCTTTCGATTTAGAACTGTTCAGGGGATAAATTGATAGTGGATTAGGTAAGTGATTATAGTAGACGACATTTATTCCCGCGCATCCGCAGGAATTAAATGTCGTTGAAAGTTGGTTCATGGAACAAGTGTTCAGCTGACTGTGAACTATACGTCGTAGACATGTTCAGTGCACGCGATTAGGTTGATAATTATAATCCCGTCGTATGTTTCGTTGTAAATGGTGTAAAACAACGCAAGCTTAGTGAGCAACTTGGAGTGACCTGTCTTTCTCGTGTCAAAAATCTCATTTCAGTAGCTTAAGTTAGTTAACCATCTCAAAATCAAAACAAAATCTTTTGATACTTTGTGTAGTCATATTAAGTGTAAGCAATCTCGCCTCCCTGTGGATCGACACTTGAAATACTACTACGATACTGTATTATTGCAGTAGTGTAGTATTATTAGAGTTAAAATAATTGAACTTGATAATCTTTTTACATTGATTAAGAACTCTAAAATATCACATCAAGTTTTGGCGCCGTTGCCGGGGAGGCAATAGCTTGTTTATGCTTAATTGTTTTAGTTTTTATTTTGTTTTGTTTGATTTTTCGTTTTGAGTTTTTTTAGGTACATTGTTCGTGTTCTACGGTGTGATAGCCATCTACCACGTCCGGACTTGAAGACGAAGGAGTGTATTATTTTAGGTAATTTTTAGCTAACTCTTAGTTTAGTTTTAGGTAGTTTTGTTTGCACACTAGCACACACGTTTTATAGGACTTACCCCGAAGTTGTCGAGAGGTCTCGCTTTCGGTAATTAGGAAATATTTTATGCTTGTGCTTGGTGTATTTTCTGTTGTGTAGGTACTAATAATAAAAAAAAAAAAAAAAAGTCGTGAATGCACACGAGATCTCAGGGTACACCGCCTTTCGGATTACTCTGTTATCAAAGAAGGAAAGGGTCAGGAAGTTCAGCCGGGTTTGAAATTCAACAGGATTCGCCGAGTCCAATCAGAGATAACCCATTGTTTGAGAATAGTGACAGTGATCTGGAAGCTGAGTCGATGGCCGACAATAATAACAACAACGCTGTCCCACCACCCGTTGTGAGGTTTGGCGACACTCTTAGATCGGGAATTGAGTACCCCGGAGAGTTTGCTTATGCGAACAACAACATCAACATTCCACCTCACTATATTAGTTTGGTGAATGGGGGGAATCTTTTCCATGGACAGGATGATGAGGACCCGGTGAGCCACCTCAATGCCTTCTACGAGTTGACGAACTCTCACAGACCCCCGAATGTGGAACACAATCTGATCAAGAGGGTCTTATTCCCATTCTCTCTGAGGGAGAAAGCAAGAGCTTGGTATGACTCTATCCCGGGCTACAACATAGCAACGTTCCAAGAGTTGAAGACGTTGTTCCTCTTGGAATACAATTCTCCTATGAAGATTGAGAAGTTGAGAGAGGAGATCACCTCTTTCCGACAAAAGTATGACGAGTCCTTCGCGGAAGCATGGAAGAGATTCACGGAATTGATAAGGAAATGCCCAAGTCACGGACTAGCTCTGGGGCATGACCTTTTGAAATTCTACAAGGGACTCAACAGTGAAGGCACGGGATTGGTGACTGCAGGTTCGAATGGGAACCTAGATGATCTAACTCACGATGAGGTGAGGGCTTTGTTTCAAAGGCTGGCCAACAATCAACGGAATTGGCACAATCCAAGGCGAGGGGCTGATAGAGCGGGAGATACATTTGGTGCTACCAAGGATGCGGAAAGAGTGACCGCAATTGAGGCTCAACTGGCGGACATTAGCACTCAAATGTCGTCGATGACAAAGGCAGTTAAATCTCTTCAACTGACTCCTCAACCCCAAGCTGTGACGGTGATGAGATGTGGGTTGTGCCAAGGCGGGCATCATACTGATCAGTGCCCAAGTCTTCAAGGACCACCTGTGGAAGAGGTGAACTATATTGGCAACAATCGCCAAGGGTTCAATCAAGGCAACCAATACAACAATCAGCAAAATTGGAGGCATCAACAAACGGGATGGAATCAGGCTGGTCCTAGCAACAACTCGGGAAATCAATGGAGGAACAACACTCAACCGCCGGGTTATGAGAAGAAGCCAACCGTCGAGGATCAGTTGGGGCAGATTCTCTCTTTCATGACTAAGAGTCAAAAGGAGAACGAAAATTTCAAGGAAAGGACGGTGGAAAAGTTTGGGCAGATGGAGGCGACAATGAGGAATCTTGAGACGCAGATAGGGCAGCTTGCCACAGCATCTCACACAAGAATTCCTAATGCTATCCCGAGTGATACGGTGCCCAATCCTAAAGGTTTTGAACAGTGCAAGGCAGTTAAGTTAAGAAGTGGGAAGGATCTTGAGTCTCCAATCATGCTAGATGCACAAAATGGCTCGAACATCTTGCACGCAGGGGCGGACGAGGGGATTGAGTGGGCTACTACCGAAGCTAGGGAATTTCAACAAGAAAAAGAAGAGTCAACCATGAGTGATATCCACAAGAAGAATCCACTAAGTCCGGCAATGGACCCGAAGTGTCCATTTAATTTTCCAGATTTTATCCCGCCACCACCTTTCCCAGTCGAGAATAAGAAGAAGGGTAGGAAAATAATTCAAGAGAAAGGACTCGATTGGATGATGAACATTATCAGGAAAGTTAATGTAGATGTGTCCCTGGTGGATTTGTTCCTACACTTTCCTAAATTCTCCAAGTTTTTTAAGGATCTTATTGCGAAAAAGGAGAAGATACAAGACGATGGTGTGGTGATATTGAGCGCATTTTGCTCACAATTTGTGAAGGGAAAGATGCCGGCAAAGAGAAGAGACCCTGGAAGCTGTGTGATCCCATGTGAGATGGGAGATAAGGAGTTCCCAAAGTGCCTACTTGATCAAGGCTCGGGAATATCATTGATGGCTCTGAAAACCGCACGGTCAATCGGTCTAGAAGCGAGGATTGAACCAATCGACATTGACCTACAATTGGCGGATCATTCAATTGTGAAACCAAAAGGTATCATCGAGGATGTCTTGGTGAAGGTTGATAGATTTGTACTCCCGGTTGACTTCATTGTCCTAGAGATGGAAGAGGACAAGGATATGCCTATCCTATTTGGTAGGCCATTTTTAGCAACCGGTGATGTTGTGATAGAGACCAAGACAAATACGGTCATGTTTCGAGTAGATGGAGAGAATGTGGTGATCAAGCAAGAGAAGGCGGGGAAGCGCCTATTGGAGCCTGGATAGAGTTAGACAAGGATGAAGAAGGTCGAGCCAACGACTATAAACAAATGCGCTGATTGGGAGGCAACCCAAGTTTTTTTGTTTTTATTTTTGATTTCATATGTTGGAGGTTTTGTTTGCTCAATTCTTTCCTCCAACATTTTGTTTTGAATTGAGAGTTTCTTTTTGTAGTTTTTGTTTTTTTTTTGTAGGAGCAACTGGGAGTTAGGATTGGAGCTTAGGAAGAAGCACACCTGCAAAGGATTTTTTTACACCCACCCTCCCACCCGAATGCACTATGGACGTCATGCCAAGTTTGGGGGAGTTTCCTTTCCCTTTACTTTATTTGTCTTCTTTGCATGCATTGAGGACAATGATGCATTCAAGTTTGGGGGGGTTATGAATGATTTGTGATGTATGTTTTTTGGGTGTTTTGCGTGATAAAGATGTTTTGAATCTATGTAGTTGACGGGTGCATGCTTTATCTTCGGCTTTCTGGTTAGGAAATCTTACTTGATCTTACTTGATCTTTGAAGCTTAGGATGAATGGAATGGGTGCATGAATTTATTTGAAAGAGCATGTTGTGATTACATCCGATTTCTTAAGTTGAGGAGAGTATGAAAATCGCATGACTTGTGGAAATTATTTTGGATTGATTTGCTTTATCGAGTGAAGTGCTTGCGTTCGTTTGTGTTAACGATTTGGGAGGACAAGGCACTAGGATGAACTCCATGGCCAAATGATCACATGCCTAGTCCATCAAATGATCCCCTAGAAGCCACCTTGAGCTTAATTTCTTATTCTTTGTGTAAACACTTAGCCAAACACTTAGCCACTGAAATAAGCCTAATTTTAGCCTCATCGATAGACCTTGCTACTATTTGGGTGCTAAATACAAGTTGAGCTTTGTGGTTTGAGTTTGAGTGTGGGTGGTGAATTGTAAAGAGTAGACATTTCTAGACTTGATAGAAGGTGAAAAGAATGAAGTTCTAAGAAAAAAAAAACAAGAAAAAGAAAAAGACGACCTCCAAATTCACAAAAGTCGAGGTCTTTACAAAAACAAAAAAAAAAGAAATAAGTTGATGAAATAAAGATAGAGCTTCTATGTTTGTTTGTGTAATCTCGTCTGGAATAGATCTCAAGTTTGGGGGAGTGTGGGTTTGGTTGTAATTTTTCGTTGGTTAATCTTTGGAAGGAAGTTGTAGGAGGGAAGATTTTGGCACTCAAATGTGTAGCCTTTGAGCTCACTATCCATACTTATCCTACCTCGTCCCTAGCCCCATTACAACCTTGAAATAAGACCTTGGACCTTATCGTTGATGCTTGTGGATGTTGTGTAAAGAACTTGGTAGAGTTAAAGAGGTTCGATTTGAAATCTGTGAGTCTATGTGGTTAGTATTGCTTAATGAGTCAATGATGATGGTTTGAGTTGTTTGATTGCATGCTTGGACTTATTTTGAAGTGCACCTTAACTTGACGTTCTAGGGGGATGAGTGATTGTTCTTGAGAGTGGGAAATCTCGATTGGAAATGTTGGGGGTTTAGATTTTGTCACTCACGTCCCTACATGATTCTTTGTGATGAAAATTTCTCTGCGGGGTAGACTTGCATTGAGTTTTTGTGCTAAAAAAATGTACCTTGCTCGGGGCGAGCAAGAGCTTAAGTTTGGGGGTATTTGATGCGAAGCTTATTTCCTATTCTTTACCCCGGATTTCATGTTAATTATAACTCACCAAGTCGTGCTTTGAGTGTAGTTTCGGGTGTTAGAAGCTGGAAGTTCGTCGGAAATGCATAGCTGAGATTCCAGAGAGTTCGCCCGGTCGGGCGTTTTGATGTCGCTAAACGCCCGGTCGGGCGTTTCCATATTGTGCATGCGGAGTCCAGAAAGTTCGCCCGGTCGGGCGTTCTGATTTCAACTAAACGCCCGGTCGGGCGTTTCCCGCGAGGCCATGCAGTAGCCTTTCGCCCGGTCGGGCGATTACCTCCTTTGAATTCGCCCGGTCGGGCGTTTTAGTCGCGTAACTGCGATTTTGCAGTTGACCCAGCGGTTGATGGATTAAAAAGGCTGGGAAAATGAATTGGAAGGGGGGAACGAGACAGAGAAAAAGACAGAGGGAGAGAAAGGAGGAGAGGAAGAAGAGAAGGAAGGCATTCCGGCCATTATTCCGACCATCCATTCCCGAATCCCGACTCCACTCGACGAGAGCATCACACCTATGGTTTTATTTCTACATTCTACCATGTGTATAGGCTAGGCTCTCTTTGTTGCTCCGAGTTGTAATCTAGGCTTGTGTATTTGTTTTAACACCTTGAATCGTATGTTTGATACCAACAATGTGTTTGATAATTAAAATGCTACGTTTTTGGCTAATGATGTAGTGTTGTTAAATCTTAACTATTGTCTCTTTAACATAGCTTAGGATTGATCGTTTGTTGGTATGCTTTCGATTTAGAACTGTTCAGGGGATAAATTGATAGTGGATTAGGTAAGTGATTATAGTAGACGACATTTATTCCCGCGCATCCGCAGGAATTAAATGTCGTTGAAAGTTGGTTCATGGAACAAGTGTTCAGCTGACTGTGAACTATACGTCGTAGACATGTTCAGTGCACGCGATTAGGTTGATAATTATAATCCCGTCGTATGTTTCGTTGTAAATGGTGTAAAACAACGCAAGCTTAGTGAGCAACTTGGAGTGACCTGTCTTTCTCGTGTCAAAAATCTCATTTCAGTAGCTTAAGTTAGTTAACCATCTCAAAATCAAAACAAAATCTTTTGATACTTTGTGTAGTCATATTAAGTGTAAGCAATCTCGCCTCCCTGTGGATCGACACTTGAAATACTACTATGATACTGTATTCTTGCAGTAGTGTAGTATTATTAGAGTTAAAATAATTGAACTTGATAATCTTTTTACATTGATTAAGAACTCTAAAATATCACATCACAGATCGCTTGCAATGATGAATTCCGAACTTATATCGACGCAATCGGCTTTGATTGGTTGCTCAAGCACAGCACCGCCGAAGCTCCAATCGACCTGGCAAGGGAATTCTTCTCCACCTTCCGATTTAAGTCCACCACCGATCTGGATGCTAACTCCATCAAATTCCGGCTCTTCAATGAAGAGCATGTGATGAGCACCCGTGAATGGACTCTACGGATGGGACTGCTTACGCGCACAGAGGATGATGAGGGTTTGTGGAGCGAGAGAATGATTGGTCCGCCGAAGCTGACGCCGGGATTCAAGACACAGAACGCATGGGAGTTTGTGGCTCACCCTAGGGTAGGTCAGTTCAAAACCAGCTGGTCGAAGGCCCACCATATTGAGAACAGGGTCCTGCGATTCGCCCAGACCTTCATTAGCTACAACCTGATGGGCACAGCTAACAACGCTCTGACGACCCCCGACTTGTACTTTACTTGGTGCATGGGCAAGGGAGTACGTGTTCACTTGGGCTATTGGTTAGCCCAAGCCTGCCATCAAGTGACAGCCAACCCTTCCCGACATCTTTACACATGCCACCTTCTCGGGGCTTACCTGCAACGCAACGTTATTATGAAAATCCACAAGTCCTGCAGAGAAGTGAAGATGTGTCTACCCCCGGAGGTGTTCAACGTGGACTATTTTTTCAATAAGGGGCTGCTCATTACACAGGGAAGGGACGTGTGCTTTTATGAGGTTGGTCAGTCGGAGGCGCAGACGAAGCAGGAGCCTGAGATGGTGGAGGCGAAGGATACTGCTGACAAGGAAGCCGGAGCCATGATAGAAGTAGAAGAAGTAAGGAAAGAGATTGGATGGATGAGGTCAGAGATGAAAATGGTTTTGGAAGGGATTGTGGCCCTACGGGGTAAAGGAAGGGACCGTGCTGAGGATGCAGAAGTCAGAAAGTTAGTCGAGGAAGTGAGAAGCGACGTAGAGAATGTGAGGACGGAGGTAATCGGTGTACGAAAAGAAGTGACGGAGATACGGAGGGAAATGGGGAGAAGTAGAGAGGAGGTCGTAGCCCTGAAGGGGCGTATCACCGACTTAGTGGCAGAATCATCAAGGCGTTCCGACAGGATGGCGAAGGCCGTCGCACTGATGATGAAGATGACGAAGTGGCTTCAAGCGAAGTTCCCCGATACACCGATGGGACTTCCTGAACCTAGCGGCGGTTCCAAGACGCCGGGTCAAGGGAGTCTAGCTGTGCAGAAGCCGCCACAAGCCCAAAGGCCTCAGACCATCCCGTCTTCCTCCAGGCTGGTACTTTTGAGGAAAACCGTACCCCGACCCACAGAAGATCAGAAGGAGATGCCGGAGTCACCGGCAAGAAAGAAAGCTAAAGTGACCCCACAGACAGTGCCACCCAAGTCTGGCTCCCGCGGGGGCCAGAACCCGAAGTGAATTTCCCCCAGAACCAAGTAACTTTTACTTTTCTGTCTTTTACTTTTCGTTTTTTCGTTCGCTTGTGTTTTTATGTGCCAGCATGCATCGTTCTGTATATATGTGTTATACCTTTCTACACTTAGCCCAATTTTTGGTCTAAGTGTGAGAAGGGGTTGCTTGTTTTGGTTTTGTATGTTGCGCTTTCTCCCACTTAGCCCGATGTTCGGTCTAAGTATGAGAAGTTTTGTTTTGTTTTTGTGCTTTGTTTGCGTTTGTGTCTGTTGTCTGCTGTTCTTACTTCCTTTTCCCCCCTTCACTAGGATAGCTTGGGGACAAGCTTGAGTGAAGTGGGAGGGGGGGAGTAAGTATGGTGTTTGTGTTCTTTCTGTTTTAAGAGTCTTTAGGATGTGTGTTTCGCATGAGCTAGTGAGATAATAAGGCAGGTTTCCCTTAGTGAGAACGATTGAAGAGAGAATGCATGTCAACTTTGACACCTTCTTCCTTAATAAACCAAAGGCGGTCTGAATGAAGTTGGGACGATGGAAAAAGCCCTAGATAACCCAGCTGTGCAGCCATACTATAAGAGCGAGTTATAAGCCTAAACACTTTTTTGTGCTAACATGTAAATTGGGCTGCCACTTGATGCTTAGGGAGTAGAGTATGAAGAAAAAGGGGGTTTTTGAGGTATAAGCTGGACGAAGTCCAGGAAATGGAGGTATAAGCTGGACGAAGTCCAGGAGATGGAGGTATAAGCTGGACGAAGTCCAGGGGGAGAAAGAAATTGAAATTGGAGGCATAAGCTGGACGAAGTCCAGGGGAAAAATATATATAGAAGGGGGAAGAAAAAGGAAAAAATAATAATAATAATAATAATAATAATAATAATTTTCTAAGGGCAGGAAGCAATAGTAACCTGACCCAGGAATTAAAAGGAAAAGAGAAGTAAGAAGGGTAAAACTCTCATAACCTAACGCATCAGTGGCATAACTTTAACTGGGGAGCGTTTTGATCCTAACATACCTGTGAGGAATGAGTGATCGAGCGAACTTAACAGCTGGGGTGTCAATAGGCTATCTTGACGAACTGACGGACCGTTTTGGTAGAAGAGGGAAGGGGGAAGATTTGAAGACTATAGACGATCGGATTGAACTTAAGCTTGTGGGGACGGTTGTCTACAAGTCGAACCTAGTTCATGCTTGTTTGTGTTTTGATTCTTTGTGTTGTTTTCTTTTATAAGTCTGTTTTTTTTTATTTTGCCAGTTGTCTAGGTCCAGGAGTCTGTTTTGTTTTTGTTTGTAGAGTCGTTCTTGAGGACCGTGCATTGAAATTCGCCTTATTTCTTTCTCTTGTCTTTCATACTTGAGGACAAGCATGGTTTAAGTGTGAGCAGTTTGATAAGGCTAATTTCATGCATCGGTCTAGGGGTTTTATTTCGTGAAATTACTGGGTCTAACGCATGTTTTAAGCCAGGTGTGTGAAGGATTTCGCTAGATCCAGGAAAAGAAGAGGACGCTTGCATAGTCCTAGGGAACTGGCGAAAGAGCGGACATTATGAAAGAAATTGCTTGACGGAGGAAGCCTCAGAGTTGAAGGGTAGAATAGGGATTTCTACGAAGACTCTAGAAGGCTATGTCCGCATCTATAAAAGGAAGAAGCATGCAAGCTGGAGGGACCTTCTCGGTGGAGGCCTCACGAACAGCCTGTTGCTAAGTTCGCTTTTCACATACTTGGTTCTAATTCGCGCTGGGGTTCATATTTAGCTTTCCGATAGTGTTGTGGGTTGTAACACCGTCCTTCTCTGGGGCGAAGAAACAATTTATTTCTGTTTTCTTTTCGTTTCTGCTGAATTCGCCGAGCTTCGCTGTTCGAAGCTCGGTCCTCTTTTGTTTCTGGATATTTCTCTACCTTTATGCAAGTTTCGTTTTCGCTTACGTAGATCGTGATGACTTTTGATGATTGATTGTGTTTACTTGAATTTTGGAGTTGGATTGTTGGAGTTGGTTGTTTTCGTGGTTATTTTCTGGATTACTGCAGGTTAACGGTGAGATCTGGAAGAATGGAGTTTGTTTGTGGATGAATCGGGGTTTTGTTTTGCTGATGTTGTGGAGTTGTTTGTGATTGTGGAATCTGGAGTTGATCGGAGCAGATCTGTGAGAATCGGAGTTATGGAGTTGATTTTGTTGGTTGTTGAGTTCGGATGGCTTGGATCCGGAGTGGATTGAGCGTCTGAAGTAATTCTGAGCAGGAGTGTTTTAATTTTATGCCTAGCTTACGTGTTTTCATTTCATTTCGTCTAGTTTACGTAGATCTGATGTATTTCCGATTCATAGCAAGTTTCCGGAGTCCAAATCTTTATATTCTGTTTGAATTTAGGAGTGTGCTCTGTTTTCTTCATCTGCGAGTTTAATTTAGTTGCGAAGGTGCATGTCGTAGTTAGCTGGAGCATGGGTTGGTTATCTGCAGCTTTTTACCGTACTTGCTATTTTGGGAAAGATGGTCCCCACTGTTAGTTGCTTACTGTTTAGCTAGATTAGGTAGTCGTTTACTCAGTCTAGGGGGTAATTGGGTCTGTCGGTATTGATGTTTGACTCCAGTAAGTTTTCTGTGTCCTAGGTCTAGCGTTTACATTTCTTGCCTAAATCTAGTGGTAGTTTAAATCTCAACCCCTTTGTGTGGCAGCAGCCGTTTGTTCCCATAGTCTCTTAGCACTACTTTGTGAATCCATCTCTGTGGGATCGACCCCACTTCCCTATACTAATTCATAGTATTCGGGTTGAGGGATTTATTTTTGAAGAGGAGTCGAGTGTGTCCAACGACAAAAACACTGTAGTTCTCTAGAGTTCCTGGACCCAGTGATCCAGCGGATTTAAGGAGCGTTGTGTCTGGACCGAGCTTTGCATTAATTCTCATATGTGCACACTCGCTTACTCCTGAGTCTAGTCATTCGACATTAGAGTCGAGCGATTACATCCTCCACTTCACTAACCTACTTCTTAGGGGGGTCAGCAGGATACACGTTGTCTCTCATACCATAGTGAGTGAAAAGGACGTCAAGTTTCTTAGGCCTTTCTAGATATGATGGCATGGAATAAGAAAGGAGTGTAATGAACATAGGAATAGAACAATGATTCAATTCTATTCTCTTGCTTGGTAGTGATAAGAAATATAAAAGGAATGGAATTGTTATTCCTTGAAAATTTAATATCACTTATATTTTCGTCAGTTTCCAAAAATTAGTCACATTTCAATTTTATCATTTTTGGTAGTGGACATCGCATTCCAGTAACTCATTTTCACTCACATTTTATTATAAAACTAATATATAAATGTAGGACTCACATGCCACTAACTTTTTCAACTCACTTTTTATTATATTTTTTAAAACTCGTATCAGGTCAAATGGTGATAAATTATTTTTAAAACTCGTATCAGGTCAAATGGTGATAAATTATAAGGAATGAATGGAGTAAAATAATTATGCTTCTTTGGGTTTGAACTTTTGTTTCATTCTTCTTCTTGACTCAGTTTAGCTATTGTTTTGTAGACATAGTTTCTTTGCTCTTCTTATTATTACGTGGTTGGTCTGTTTTTATTCTGATATTATTTTGCACTCTACCTTATCACTACTTTTGATTTAAGATATTTGGATTATCAAAGAAAAAGTATAGATTTTAATTCACGAATACGCCTATATTAGGATGTACTAGGAATTGATTATGATGCAAAATGGTAATTTTCAAACAATACATGGTTTAGTTGGCATTAATATTTCTTTATATTCGCTTATCTAACAATTGTTGGGATTCTTCTTCTTACAAGAGATAAAAGCCGGGCATAATACAACCCAAAGAAGGAATATAAAAGAACGAACTGGACCGAAATTACAAAGGAAAAAATTGAAACAGTAAGACCGTAAAAGTGTTTAGCCGAGTCGAGGAGGCCTCTTTCCGCAAGACGAGATAAGCTCCGGTAGTGCTCTCGGTTTGGCGTGTCGTCCCCAAAGATAAAACGGCTACGTCTCTGGTGAAGCAGCACCACAATCAACAGAGCTCCGGCGAACTGGATGGAGGAGAGGGCAGAGCTTTCGACAGGAAAAAACAATGCAGGAGAGGGAGAGAGCTTATGATGCTATATGCTTTGTGAATGTTATGTAGAGATGCATGGAATGGCTAGCCTATTTATAGGCGCAGTCCACTGCTGGGGGTCAACAGCCATGATGGCTGCCATCATTGCGAGATTGTAACTGCCGAACTTTACGGGCGTTACAAACCGTTATGAGAGCTGCTCCTTGACGCATCGGGACACGCGCGCGTCTAGGTTCGTAATGATGTGGACTTCATCACGTGTCAGCCACATAGGCTCTTACCGCGTCATACTGACGATGTGTCATCCCACTTGGCTTGCTGGTGTGGAAACGTTGGTGGTCAAAAAAGAAAAAGAACTACACCAACCAGCCTTGGGGTCGAGCCCAAGCACCAAGCCCCACGACCACCCAAAGACCAATTGACAAGGACAAGGACAAGGGCAAGGGCTCGAGGCTCGCGGCGGCTACTCCGAACGTAGATCGACTCTATATTATTTAATTTCACAAAATTAAATGTCTCATTGTAAGTATTCTTGGTCAAAGTCCTTTGACTGCAACGATTCCAACAACAATTAAATATTTTGTCTTACTCTCTTCATATTTGCTTATCTAACAATGACATATTTTGTGTTACTTATGACCTCAGAAATTATCCTACTACATAAACCTCTATTTTATTTACAACAGAAAAGTTTGAATTAGCAAAGCTTAACATTTCCCAGATTTTGAGGCAGACCACGTGAAGTGGCTAATTAAATTCTGTTTTCGACCACCAAGAGCACTAGTGACAATAGCTTATCTTAGTCTTGATTTTTTTTATTCTTTTGATTAAAAAGGATAATAATATTAGAATCCCACATCAACCGTGTTACTAAATTTTACTAATAATGTTCTAACATCTCAAAATAATAATCACCTTTGAATATACAAGCAACAAATCCCACATCAACCGTGTTACTAAATTTTACTAATAATGTTCTAACATCTCAAAATAATAATCACCTTTGAATATACAAGCAACAAACTATATAGGCCGTCGATCCACTTGTTATTAAAATTTTCGGTACAAAACTACATATATAGTTTTAACAAGTACGAGATGTTCGATTTGCAAGATTGTATCTCGAGATTAAATATGTAATGTGTTTGATTCATGAGATTGAATCTCACATCTCAATCCTAGATGGATAATATGGGACAATTAGTCATAGACAACCCTCTCCAACTAAATCATAGATTATATCTTGATACTATTTTATCTAAGAAACCGAACACCACATGACTCTCCTTAATAACTGGGTTGCGATAAACAGATTAATTCAAATAATAGACATGCCAGCCGAATTCAAAGCCACTAGATTAATTTCTTGTAAACGGCCAATTTTGAATTCCCTTATTCGAATTAGAGCTTCATGAATCCAATTTTAAGTTTAATTATTTAGTATTATTTCACACTTCGTGAGTATATTTGTAAAAGCTAGTACTAATACTATTTCCATATCTATAATGATATACATGCGTATGTAGTATTACTACTTGAAATAAAGTCTCTAACTGATCACTACTGCATGTTAAACGTATATAACATATGATCCCTGTAGGCTGTAGCTATTTCTATTAACTAAACCTCCCTCTACATTTTTAAACTAAACAAAAAAGAAATGAAAAGGAAGAAGTAACCAAAAAATAGTTAGGGAGTTCTTTACCAAAAAGAAAAAATAGTTAGGGAGCTAATATATATTGCAAATAGAAGCTTATATGCATGAAGAGGGTCACAAGATAAGGTACGAAACTAATGGGAAAACTAGACGTTGGGTCTCCATTATTTTGAGAGGACACTAAAAAAATGTGGAATGACTTGAAATTCGCCCTAAGTTTGTGAAAATGAGCTAAGGATCCAAAGTCATTGCTATATAACATTTTCTATAATTTGATTGACACTCTAAGTTGCTAATATTTGTTTGAAACTTTGGAGCTAAGCAAGAAGATAGTATTTAACTAAGAGAACTCTCAATTTAGTGTATGTGAGTTGTCTTGGCGGTAGACCCATGATGCTCGAGGCCAAAGGTTTCGGGTTCGAGTTTACTGTAGCAGGGCCTTTAAATTTATATTCATTTGCAAATTATAAACCAACCCTCAATTTCCACAAGACAATATGAGAACACAAACATCAAATTATTCCCTTACGCTAAAAAGAAGAGTTAAACTAAATAACTATACGATTAAAATATAAATTTGTATTTAGTTTAAATTAATTACTTTTGTCCACAAGTTGAACTCTTGATCTTAAAGATGTTAGGAAGAAAATGCAAATAATTATGCATATCAATGAGATAAACGAAAGAATTAATTACTGTTAAATTTGGATTTTATAAGTGTTTAGAGATAAGAATTGATTGATTTTTGTATACATTTGAATTTTAAAAGGACTTTAAAATATCTTATTCTCTATAATTTGGTATTTTAATTGACCTACCATTTTGTAAAGTTGTATAGAAAAAAGAGTTAAAAATATGTGAAAAACGGAGTGGAAACGAGCGCATGGAATGCATTGGAGTCCAGGCGGCGTTTCGGCAACTTGTTGAAACCCCGACAATTTTTCCAGAGAGCAACGACGCGGAATTCTGGAATGGGCCAGCGACTCGCCGAGTTGCAACGGTTGAGTTTCCTACCTATGAAAGGGCCACAAACACATTCATTCATGCCCCAAACATCATATTTTTGTCCCTCAGACATCCAGAAGGCTTTGATCACCAAGTTGAAGTGAGTTGCTAAATATTTATGTAGGTTTTAGTGAAGACAGACAAGTTTATATATATGTTTTGATTTAGGTAATTGAACCTTTTTCTTACATAGCTTTTATGATTGTTTTGATTGTTTTTGTGCTTTTACTGTCCGTTTGCCTTATCACCTTAAGAACTACTCCCTCCGTACCAATAAATATGAAACGTTTGCTTTTCGGCACGAGATTTTATGTAGTGTTGTTTGGTAAGTTAACGAAGAGAGAGTACAGTAAAAGAGAGGGAAAAGTAGACATAAAGTTATTTCTATTTTAGTAAACGTTTCATTTTTAATGGGACAACCAAAAAGAAAAACATTTTATTTTTAATGGGACAGGAGGAGTATATCCGTTTAGCTAAATTAATCTAGAGATAGTTATCTTTACGTGATAAAGTCTCCTTCGTGGAGAAGCTAAGGTGGTTAGTCACTCCTTGATAGTACTCCCTCCGTCCCCAATATATGTGTCCCATCTTGACGCGGCATGAGTTTTAAAAAATGTAATAGAAAGTGAGTTTAAAAAGTTAGTGAAATGTTAGTCCTACTTTTTTATATTAGTTTTATAATAAAATGTGAGTAAAAATAAGTTAGTGGAATGTGAGATTCATTACTAAAAGTAGTAAAAATGAAGTATGACAATTAATATGAGACGGACCAAAATGAAAAATCGGAACACATAATAGAGGGTGGAAGGAGTATAGAGTTATAGAAGAATTTTATTATCAATCCTTTATTTTGGATTTAGCAATCTCCTTATTTTTGTTCCGCAAAGAATGAGTTATATTAGGCATGCACAAGGATCACGAACCGCCGGTTCCGGTTCATGAATCGGCGGTTCACGGTTCAGGAAATGCTTGAACCTGAATCGGCCCGCCTAGCTCCCGGCGGTTCCGGTTCCGGTTCCGGTTAAAAAAACCGGCGATTTACGCGGCGGTTCAAAACCACCGGTTTTCGGTTTGAACCGCCGGTTCGACGGTTCGTCGATTTTTTTTATTTTTTACTTTTTGCATTTTTCAACTATTCAATTTTTAATCAAATTACATTACACTTTTCAAAGTTGTTTTTATATGAAATGTGAGTAAATAAAATTGAAAAAAATACCATTAAAATTGCAATTTTATTGAAATTGCATTTTTACAAGTTACAACAATTACAAATCGAAAACAAATGGCGGTCTTGAAGTCTTAAACAAAATTTAAATACATATGAGACTACTAGTCAACAACTAATTACAAATGACAAGAACGACGTTGAAGTTCTTAAACGTATAAGTGTATTATATATATACTCTTAACCGGCGAAGAAGATCTTTCTACATAACTAAATTAAGGACTCCTTTAGCAATTCAACTTTAAATGTTGAGTTTCGTCTAACAATCAACAATTATAGTAGAATTGTCAAAAGTTTCCCTCATTTAGCCGTATAGAGAAA
The DNA here is from genome assembly GCF_004379255.2 of Salvia splendens. NCBI lineage: Eukaryota > Viridiplantae > Streptophyta > Magnoliopsida > Lamiales > Lamiaceae > Salvia > Salvia splendens. The sequence goes on from NC_056044.1 coordinate 10,046,796, forward strand.
TATACTTCATCGACTAGAGTATATACAAATACAATTATGTAATTGTATTTGCATATTTTTAAAGTAGGAATTAATGGGAAAAAAAGAAATAAAAGAAAAAGGACTTGAGCTCAACTTAAATTTAAAATTTAAGTTGAGGTCCTACGTATCCCAATTGCTCATTTGCATTAGGGAATCAATGTTCATGTAGTTCTCTTACCTTACTTACCTATTTGGCTTGGCCGGCGGCGGTTGACGGTTGGCCTAAGCTTCATCCCCGGTGAATTCATCTTGTGATCCCTCTTGACGATCATCCCAATAATTTTCTTGTTCTCGGACGTCAGCTTTGGCCCAATCATCAAGTAACATCACGGCTTCCATATTTTTCGTCGAGAGCTTACTTCTTGATTCATCCAACACGGGCGAGCCAACACTAAAAGCGGACTCGACGGAGACGGTGGAAGCCGGAACAGAAATAATCTCCTTGGCCATTGAAGCAAGGATGGGAAAATCTTTCTCGTGGGTTCCCCACCAATCGAGGACGTCGATTTGGGCGGGAGGAGTAGGACCTTCATCACCAAAGGAAAAGAGTGAATCAAAATATAAATCTAATTCACTGACCATACCTGAGGACCTTCCGCCGGTGCTGTAGTTGTATAGGTCGGCTAGTTGGGATTGAGCGTTGGGGTCATCATAATCGGCTTGAAATGCAAAGCCATAGTTATGTTGTGGAGGAGGGGGTCTTCTGACTTGGTGGGTGTTATACTTGGTTTCATATTCGATGTAGAGAGAGCGCAAGATAAACTCGAGGTTTTGTTGAACAATTGACCGGTCCAGGAGGTTTATTTGAAAGGTTTCTGAGAGGTCGACTCCAAATTCGTGACTGGTATCGGATTGGATTGCTTGAAGGGGATCAAGATCAATTGAACTCAAATTGTTATAATAAAAATCTAAAATTCTAGAGGTACCTACTAATTTCCATTTTGGATCCAATACCTTTGCAATCAAAAACACGTTTGGAATCTCACTGAAATACTTGAGCCATTTTTCAATCATATAATACAAAACGCACATTAACTCGGGAGAAGAGGAAGCATTTTTCATTGCAGTTTTAAAACCAAGGGATATGTACATGCAATGCTCCAAAACACGAACAGCAGTGCAATAATAAACACCCGACAATTCAACAGTAGCATTTTTAAAATATTTGAACAATTTAAATAAAGACATACTATGATCCCAACAACTATGCGAAAGATATAAATCATGCACGAGATTAGTTCTATAAAAATCACATAAAACATCTTTATGTGTCAAAGTAGAATTCAAACAATCATATGTCGAATTCATCTATGAGACACAACCATAGTAAAATTCGTATACCTGACATTCTTTTGATGGCAATATTTCTTCCATGCTTTGTCAATAGGTGGCTTTTGATGGATTAATCTAACTGCATTTCTAATAGGAGAAAACTGCTTTTGCCATAATTCAAGCGCATCTTGTACACATAAATTTAAAATATGGCAAATGCATCTTTGATGAAAATACTTACCTCCAATTACCGGTGTACAAGCCGCAATCAAATCGGCAATACTTGCGGTGTTGGCAGTTGCATTATCAAAACCAATAGAAAATATCTTGTTGCATAACTGAAACTCATTCAACACTTGTATAATCAAAGAAGCAATTTCGGGTGCAGTGTGTGGAGTTTCAAATTCTTTAAAACCTATTAAACGCTTGTTCAAAGTCCAACTATTGTCCACAAAGTGAACCGTAATGCCCATGTATGAATGACGGTTAAAACAATCCGTCCACACATCTGAGCAAATGTTCACCCTGTGGCCCAAGTTAACTAAATAACGAGATAATTCTACCGTTTTCTCCAAGCATTGTCGAACGGTAGATCGTTGCACGGTCATTCTACCTATTCTTTTGATTGCTACATTCAAACCACTTTGCATAGTAACCTCAAATTTTTTATCATCAAAAACGTTAAAGGGCAAATGGTTCATAGCCGCCTATCTAGTCATTGTATCATCAAAATTCTTTTTCTCATATTTAAACAGAGGCGTACCTGACGAACCCGACCCGACGGGTTGGAAGTTTAGTTGGCTTTGGGTAGAGGTAGTGCCGCATTCTACCGGATGCTTTGGCACCAAATGGCGACGGAGGGTGCCATATCCACCACCGGCGGACCATTTGTACACTTTATTGCAATAGTTGCAGTAAACATGAAAATCCGAAGTCTCTTCTTGAGAGTTCGGATCGTGAGGACTTGGAATCACCACCGGGACCTTCTTGTAGTGTTTAACAAAAATATCCGATTTCAAAGCTTTTGTGGTGTTAGCGGGTGGAGGGGGAGGCATCTCCTCATTTCCGCCGATGCTAGACGGAATACGAGAATGCGATCTATCCTCGTTGTTGTCCGAGTCCGACGATATAGTAAAGTTGAACTCCTCATCTTGTTGGGAACGACCTCCCCTACCCCCACCTTGTTGCATTTCAGCAAGTAGCACGGCGGTCCTATGATCTTCTTCCATCTACAAATATTATATACGTGGAAGTTAAAAGTATGAACGCAAAAAAAAATTATGAAATTTTGAAATATGAATTGGAAAACAAATTTTTCATTACTTACTTGCATGCGTTCGGCTGCCAATCGGGAAACCTCTTCCATAACATCTCGACGACTAGGTCGTCGAGATTTTGAGGGACGCGAAGTACTTTGATCTTGGGCTATTCCCTTGCCCTGATCACCACGTCCCAATCCACCACGAGAAGAAGACATATTGAAAATATTGATAAATGAAAGTAGTATGGACTTGGAATGAAATATGTATGAAGTATAAAAGAAGTTGTAAATTATGAGCACAACAACAAATATAGTAGTGAGTAGAAAGTGTAGAATTGAAACGTAAACTTGCGCAATTAGAGAGAATGAAGAGAGAATAGAGAAATGAAGATTGAGAATGAAATCCTTGTTAACACAAGAATGGGGTAAGGAAATATGAAGGAGAAGTGGGGTATTTATAGGAGTAAAATTGGATTGAAATTTTTTTTTTGAAATTTTGAATTCGGCCGAACCGTCGGTTTACCGCCGAAACCGGCGGTTCAACCAGAAACCGGCGGTTCGTCCACGGTTTGTGTCAGAAAACCGGCGGTTTATGACCAGTTTTGCAGGCCTAAACACTGCACCTACGACCTAGCCTCTGAAAAGTCACCGGAACCGGCGGAAACCGGCTTCCAAACCGGTCGTTTCTGACCGAAAACCGCCATTTTCTGATGAAAACCGCCGGTTTTCCCGGAAAACCTCCGATTCCCACCGAAAACCGCCGGTTAACCTAAACCCTACCTGAACCCCTAGCCTACCGAACACTGTTTGACCCGTTGAACCGGCGGTTCATGTCACGACCGCACTTTCTAAGGATAGAAAGTATGGTTGATCGCGACTAGGGGAGGATGAAAGAAGCGGGGAAGAAAGGGGAAAACTGTGGCACAACTGAAACTTGAACTGAAATAACTCGAATTTATCGATATCAGAGTGCATGATACAAAGATTTTAAACTCGACTTTTACTTTGCAGCGGAAGAGTCAAGAGCAGATAACGTCGTGTATGGAGACACGGCGCATCCGAGTACTATTCTATCGAAGGATCTTCATCGTCTATGCTCAACACCGCCCGCCGTCATCACTGCTCAACCTGCACATTTTTAAAACATATGCAGGGCTGAGTACAGGAGTACTCAGTGGACACGTGCCGAAAACAAAACATACAAATATAAGTTGTCATCCATCAACAGTATCACACGGGGGTTTTCTTAAAAGGCCCGAGCATACTAAATTCTTTTGTGATCTTAAAAGTCCGATTTCAATCTAAGTTCTTGATGTATTCCTCCATGTCTGAGAATCCAGTGGGCCGTGAAGGTGGCCGGCTTCACAAGCACCCTCGCTGGCCAGCCTCTCTCTAGGATGGCTCACAGCGCTCGCGCACGTAACTCCGAATAGGATTTGCGGTCCTATTGGAAAATGGCTCACAGCCCTCGCGCACGTAACTCCGAATAGGATTTGCGGTCCTATTGGAAAATGGCTCACAGCCCTCGCGCACGTAACTCCGAATAGGATTTGCGGTCCTATTGGAAACCAAGTCCATTACCAAATGTTTGGCATCGCCAAACTCTCGCGCTCGCGCACGTAACTCCGAATAGGATTTGCGGTCCTATTGGAAAGATGATCACAGGTCTCAAAAACAAATATTTTCTGGCATGACAACAACTTTAAAAAAGATGATCACATTCTCATTTTTCAGAAAAGATATTTCATACTTCAAAACATTTGCTTTATATCCACACTATAGTGCTGGATATTAAAAGAAAGCCCACAATCATATCTTAAATAGAAAGCTCGTAAAATACTTAGTTACGAAAGCCCACATAACTGCTCATCATAAATAGAAAGCTCACTAAAAATACTTTTGCAAAAACTTTATAGTAAAATGAAAGCCCACCTCGTTTGCTTAAACTTCTTAGCTTGATTTTTCCTGACTCCGACCTTAGCTCGCGGAGATAACCTTTTTTTGAAAACAACACAACTTACTAACAAGACTTAAGAAAATTCTTAAACTTTTAATTAGAATGCATGCCCCTAATTAATCATGGCCCAAGAACTTAATTAGAATTCTAGCATAAGACCAAATTAATTTCAGCCCAAGCTCCTCCGTAAAATAATTCCATCCGGCCCAACTGATCTCTCCCTCTTTGATTTATTTTGGCCCACTGATCAATTATTCCAGCCCAAAGATAATTAATTTGGCCCCAACATCTTAATTAAGCAATTTCAGCCCAACACTTTCCTTAATTCACTTCTAGGCCAAAATTCCCAACTTAATTAATTTAATGGCCCAAATAATTATAGTAGCCCATCTCCAACTAAAGTGGCCCAAATCCTTAAATATTTAGGAGTGGCCCAATCAAAATAAATCAGCCCCCAACATTCTTCTTCCTCCATCGACACTTCTCAATTTTTCTCCTCCAAATTCACTTTCATTCCCAAAATCAATTTCACTCATTTTCCCCCAAATCTCTCAATTAGGTATAACCCTTCTTCTTCTCTCGGATATGGCGATCAATCGCCGTCCTCTTCCTATCACCGGTTCTCGCCTTCCTCCGGCGAATCCTCTCATCTCGGCAACTCCTCCAGAATCGGCACTCGCCTCCGATCCCCCTCTACTGCTCTCTTACCGACCGGTCGTCGGCTATGCAGCGGTGTGTGCGACGGTCACGCCGTTTTTTGCTCTCTCTCTCTCTCTCTCTCTCCGTCGAGTTCTCCAATCACTACTCCATGGAGCGGTCACGGCGCTGCCCCGTCTGTCGGGTTCGGGCAAGTGCAGCCCCTTCTCGGCCTCTTCCCCTGCCGCTGCAGCTACCGCCTCACTGCTCGTTGCTGCCAGTTGCACAGGCGGACAGCCGCTGCTGGAGCTGTTCAGCCGGGAAGTCCCCGGGGCGGCCCTCGCCATCGCCGGTGGTCTCCAAGGCAGCTCCTCGGCCTTAAAGCTAAGTTCTTTAATTCTCATTGCTTAGACTACTTTGTTGAGTCCTTGGGGCAGTTAGTGTGAGGTGTGACTATTTGGTGTTGGGAGAGGCTTACTGTTTGGTTTTAAACTCTTGAAAGTTCACTAGGATGCACTCACTTTCTTGTCTAAGTTATCAAGCTTGGTTTGATTAAGATCTCTCTCTATTAGATACTTAATCCATACTTGCTACAGCCATGAGACTTCTATAGCTATGATTCTATGTTCTTGAGCCAAGTATGATGTCCGAAATAATGCAGAGACGGTGCTAGTGTATTACCTCTTTCTCAACGACTCCTTCGAACGCCGGACTGCCCTTAAGCTCGCCGCCACTCCTTCCTCTCTTGCTGCACTTCTTGTGATTTGTGAATTTAGAGAGAGGTGTGAGGAAGGAGGTGGTGATGGGCTGGTATTTATAGCCAAAACTTCTTGGCATTTTGTGTCTAATTTGGGTTAAAGATTCCCTCTTCTTTTTGGTTTTGGGTTTAAAGCTTCACTACTAAATTGGTGTAATCCTTGGAAAGTGATATGCTATTTCGGGGCTGCTCCTCAGCTCCCTTTCGAGCTTGGTGACACTGCTATTCTTACTAATTTGATGAATGTTGGGGCTGTCCTCCTTGGCATCTTGTGCCTGCAATCTTGGGGGCAAAGGCTCCTATTTTTGGCCGCCAGCTTGCTCTCTTTTTGAGCCTTGTGATGTTGTTGTCTACTTCAAAATGGTGTAAGTCTTGGGGTTGATTGTAGGCTGACCTTTCAGCCTTGGATTTGGGGATTTTCCTTACTCTTTTATGTATGAGCTCATCTCCTAATCCTCATTTTTGTGATTAATCTTGCAGGTACAGCTGGCCATCTCCTTGGAGCTTTGTGGGTGTTTTAAAATCGAGAAGGGAAAGAGAAGATGACTCATGCTCAAGCTTTCCTTGATTCCATTACCATTTATAGCTAGAGTCAAACTTGTAGACTTTGTCCTTTAGAATAGCTAAGATATAGCTATTCATTTCTGGTGTATAATAAGGTGTAGAGCATTCTATTTGATCAATTGGCATTTACTCTTTCCAACAATTATAGTTCTAAAAAAAATTTAAATTCCTTGCACTTTAATTCTCTTCGTCCAAATTTTTTTTTTATACTCCAAAAATCCGTGCACGAAAACTCGGGGTGTTACATTCTACCCACCTTAACAAAATTTCGTCCCGAAATTTGGTTACTTCCTTCAAACCCTTCTCAAATTCTCGTTCGCCCAATTCTCATGTTTCCTTTTCTTAATCGTGGTGTTTTCTTAACACATCTTTACTGAAGGAATTGACCAATTCCTCAACTATTGCGCCCCTCGGCTAAAATCAATTCAGGCTTCTCTTCATGACTCCAATCTGGTTTTCTTATCCTTTCCTTTTGAGTTCTTTCTCATACTCCACTCCTTTTGATATTCTCATTCTTTTTATCGCTCGGGAAAGCAATAGTGATCTTGGAAATTATTCCATTAAGTTCGAGGTCGAACCATGTTCTAGAAGGCATGCATCCTAAAGCACTCTATGTTCTGAGAGAAACGTCTAAGTTCTCTACTCTACAGGCCTCGCTGTTTGAAAACTCAACTCATAAAAGATATCATGTTCTCTTTCAAAAATTTTCTGACTGACAGTAAACATCACTGTGGAAAGACTTTCTGACTTTCACTTTGAAAAACAAAACTATTTTCTCACTTCAAAACTCACTTTTTGTAAAACACAACAGAGTACTTTTCTCCTATTAAACTGCAACTGTCCCTCAAAGGGAAAACTTAACACCTTCCTTTAAAACTGAAAACTGTCACACAAAGGGAATATACTTTCTCCACTACATAAACCTTTTCCGATATCCCCTCTTTTTTGAAAATAAAAAGTTACCTCCTTTCCTGGTTGAGCGTGACGAGTCGGGGTGTTGAGCCTTCGACGTTTAACCTGTTAGTCTAGAGGTACGATTCTAGACTAAGACTGAAAGAAGACTCTTGGGTCCAGAGCAGAAAGAAAATTGCTCTGATACCACTCTGTCACGACCGCACTTTCTAAGGATAGAAAGTCCGGTTGATCGCGACTAGGGGAGGATGAAAGAAGCGGGGAAGAAAGGGGAAAACTGTGGCACAACTGAAACTTGAACTGAAATAACTCGAATTTATCGATATCAGAGTGCATGATACAAAGATTTTAAACTCGACTTTTACTTTGCAGCGGAAGAGTCAAGAGCAGATAACGTCGTGTATGGAGACACGGCGCATCCGAGTACTATTCTATCGAAGGATCTTCATCGTCTATGCTCAACACCGCCCGCCGTCATCACTGCTCAACCTGCACATTTTTAAAACATATGCAGGGCTGAGTACAGGAGTACTCAGTGGACACGTGCCGAAAACAAAACATACAAATATAAGTTGTCATCCATCAACAGTATCACACGGGGGTTTTCTTAAAAGGCCCGAGCATACTAAATTCTTTTGTGATCTTAAAAGTCCGATTTCAATCTAAGTTCTTGATGTATTCCTCCATGTCTGAGAATCCAGTGGGCCGTGAAGGTGGCCGGCTTCACAAGCACCCTCGCCGGCCAGCCTCTCTCTAGGATGGCTCACAGCGCTCGCGCACGTAACTCCGAATAGGATTTGCGGTCCTATTGGAAAATGGCTCACAGCCCTCGCGCACGTAACTCCGAATAGGATTTGCGGTCCTATTGGAAAATGGCTCACAGCTAGGGATGTCAATGTAACCCGAACCCGCGGGTCGGCCCGAATAACCCGATAAAAATACAGGGTTAGGGTTATAATTTCGCAGCCCGAATTTAAAATCGGGCCATTCGGGCTGACCCGTTCGGGTTGTCGGGTTAGGCGGGCTGACCCGTTCGGGTTACGGGTCGGCCCGTCGGGTTGAAGGCTTCTGCACAGCGAGCAGTTTTTATAACAGTCATAACTTTCTCTACAAAGCTCCGATTGAGGCGTGCAATATATCCACGCGAAGCTCTTTCGAAGACGAAGAGAATGATATGTATTAGAGATTTATCAGACTTCAAAATCGTGAGAAACATTGACTCAAACAAGGCTGCTGCACATCCACATATTTTGTTTACATTTTCTAATCAATTTTCTATCATTTCTCAACAAACATGTAAACATACCAAAATATAGAAATATAATCAAAATCATCCAAGACAACCCTCTAAAACCATGCAAAATCCAAATACGTCAACCGACTATATAAGATCACGAAAAAAATCACCATGTGGTTCATGGATTTATATATACTCGTATATAGAAGCTTTCTTTTAGTATATTTCCAATATAATAGTGCAAAGTGTTTTGACGCCGCTTCGTCATTGAATTATGCGTACTTTGATGATTCTTAAAACAAAGATAAATTATTATTTGACTTATTTACAGCTGGAATAAATTAAATTTGACCAATCATAATTCAAGAAAACTTAGAGTTACTCCAATTAGCTAGCATCTTGATAATTCACTCTTTAACAATTCAAAATATTTTTGTTACATCTACGATGCACCTCTCCGTTATGAAAATTTTGTTTAATTTTCTACGAATTGATTTATGTTTGAATTTTGAAACAAAGTGTTGATTTATGTTTTAAATACATAAACATAAACATACTATTGATAGATATTTTGTAAATAATTATGTAATGAATAAGTTATTTAAATTTAAATAACTTAATCTTTTTTAAAAATATTAAAGAAAATTAAAAATATGTATTTCATTGTTGAATGATTAATTAAAAATATGTATATAATTAAAGAAAATTTAAAATACATATTATTTTTTGAAAATATTAAAAGAATTAAAAATACGCATTGGCCCGAATAACCCGGTGGGTTAGCCCGAAACCCGTAGGGTTAGGGTTAGGGTCGAACTTTTATAACCCAAAAAAATCATAACCCGAATAGCCCGTACCCGAATGGCCCGACAACCCGAACGGGTTGGCCCGATTGACATCCCTACTCACAGCCCTCGCGCACGTAACTCCGAATAGGATTTGCGGTCCTATTGGAAACCAAGTCCATTACCAAATGTTTGGCATCACCAAACTCTCGCGCTCGCGCACGTAACTCCGAATAGGATTTGCGGTCCTATTGGAAACCAAATTCGTTACTAACCTTTTGGCATCGCCAAAAGTCTCGGCATATAGCCTTATCAGACAGGTCTCAAAAACAAATATTTTCTGGCATGACAACAACTTTAAAAAAGATGATCACATTCTCATTTTTCAGAAAAGATATTTCATACTTCAAAACATTTGCTTTATATCCACACTATAGTGCTGGATATTAAAAGAAAGCCCACAATCATATCTTAAATAGAAAGCTCGTAAAATACTTAGTTACGAAAGCCCACATAACTGCTCATCATAAATAGAAAGCTCACTAAAAATACTTTTGCAAAAACTTTATAGTAAACTGAAAGCCCACCTCGTTTGCTTAAACTTCTTAGCTTGATTTTTCCTGACTCCGACCTTAGCTCGCGGAGATAACCTTTTTTTGAAAACAACACAACTTACTAACAAGACTTAAGAAAATTCTTAAACTTTTAATTAGAATGCATGCCCCTAATTAATCATGGCCCAAGAACTTAATTAGAATTCTAGCATAAGACCAAATTAATTTCAGCTCAAGCTCCTCCGTAAAATAATTCCATCCGGCCCAACTGATCTCTCCCTCTTTGATTTATTTTGGCCCACTGATCAATTATTCCAGCCCAAAGATAATTAATTTGGCCCCAACATCTTAATTAAGCAATTTCAGCCCAACACTTTCCTTAATTCACTTCTAGGCCAAAATTCCCAACTTAATTAATTTAATGGCCCAAATAATTATAGTAGCCCATCTCCAACTAAAGTGGCCCAAATCCTTAAATATTTAGGAGTGGCCCAATCAAAATAAATCAGCCCCCAACATTCTTCTTCCTCCATCGACACTTCTCAATTTTTCTCCTCCAAATTCACTTTCATTCCCAAAATCAATTTCACTCATTTTCCCCCAAATCTCTCAATTAGGTATAACCCTTCTTCTTCTCTCGGATATGGCGATCAATCGCCGTCCTCTTCCTATCACCGGTTCTCGCCTTCCTCCGGCGAATCCTCTCATCTCGGCAACTCCTCCAGAATCGGCACTCGCCTCCGATCCCCCTCTACTGCTCTCTTACCGACCGGTCGTCGGCTATGCAGCGGTGTGTGCGACGGTCACGCCGTTTTTTGCTCTCTCTCTCTCTCTCTCTCTCCGTCGAGTTCTCCAATCACTACTCCATGGAGCGGTCACGGCGCTGCCCCGTCTGTCGGGTTCGGGCAAGTGCAGCCCCTTCTCGGCCTCTTCCCCTGCCGCTGCAGCTACCGCCTCACTGCTCGTTGCTGCCAGTTGCACAGGCGGACAGCCGCTGCTGGAGCTGTTCAGCCGGGAAGTCCCCGGGGCGGCCCTCGCCATCGCCGGTGGTCTCCAAGGCAGCTCCTCGGCCTTAAAGCTAAGTTCTTTAATTCTCATTGCTTAGACTACTTTGTTGAGTCCTTGGGGCAGTTAGTGTGAGGTGTGACTATTTGGTGTTGGGAGAGGCTTACTGTTTGGTTTTAAACTCTTGAAAGTTCACTAGGATGCACTCACTTTCTTGTCTAAGTTATCAAGCTTGGTTTGATTAAGATCTCTCTCTATTAGATACTTAATCCATACTTGCTACAGCCATGAGACTTCTATAGCTATGATTCTATGTTCTTGAGCCAAGTATGATGTCCGAAATAATGCAGAGACGGTGCTAGTGTATTACCTCTTTCTCAACGACTCCTTCGAACGCCGGACTGCCCTTAAGCTCGCCGCCACTCCTTCCTCTCTTGCTGCACTTCTTGTGATTTGTGAATTTAGAGAGAGGTGTGAGGAAGGAGGTGGTGATGGGCTGGTATTTATAGCCAAAACTTCTTGGCATTTTGTGTCTAATTTGGGTTAAAGATTCCCTCTTCTTTTTGGTTTTGGGTTTAAAGCTTCACTACTAAATTGGTGTAATCCTTGGAAAGTGATATGCTATTTCGGGGCTGCTCCTCAGCTCCCTTTCGAGCTTGGTGACACTGCTATTCTTACTAATTTGATGAATGTTGGGGCTGTCCTCCTTGGCATCTTGTGCCTGCAATCTTGGGGGCAAAGGCTCCTATTTTTGGCCGCCAGCTTGCTCTCTTTTTGAGCCTTGTGATGTTGTTGTCTACTTCAAAATGGTGTAAGTCTTGGGGTTGATTGTAGGCTGACCTTTCAGCCTTGGATTTGGGGATTTTCCTTACTCTTTTATGTATGAGCTCATCTCCTAATCCTCATTTTTGTGATTAATCTTGCAGGTACAGCTGGCCATCTCCTTGGAGCTTTGTGGGTGTTTTAAAATCGAGAAGGGAAAGAGAAGATGACTCATGCTCAAGCTTTCCTTGATTCCATTACCATTTATAGCTAGAGTCAAACTTGTAGACTTTGTCCTTTAGAATAGCTAAGATATAGCTATTCATTTCTGGTGTATAATAAGGTGTAGAGCATTCTATTTGATCAATTGGCATTTCCTCTTTCCAACAATTATAGTTCTAAAAAAAATTTAAATTCCTTGCACTTTAATTCTCTTCGTCCAAATTTTTTTTTTTATACTCCAAAAATCCGTGCACGAAAACTCGGGGTGTTACAGTTCAAACCGCCGAACCGCCGGTTCACGGTTCAATATATTGCCGAACCTGAACCGTCCCTAAAGAACAGGGAAACCGCCGGACGGTTCATGAACCGGCGGGCCCGAACCGGCAGTTAACCGCCGGTCCGGTTCGGTTTGTGCACACCTAAGTTATATGCTCATCTGACGCTGAGTATAGTATGGAATCAAGCATTATATTGATGCTTAATTCTCCATTAAACATTTTGGTCTAACGCTTTTCTTTATGAAATCAAGATTGTTTGGGGCGATGTGTGTTTTTTAAGTCAACGTGAGTATATAATTTGAGTGTTACATAATGAAATTAAATTATAAAACTCACAAGCCATACCTGTAACTAATCCTATATGACACTGTCATGAAAGTAAGCATTGAAACAAAACCACCAAAATATTCATATAATCTAGTTATATGGAATGTATCAAACTGAAAGAAAATTTGTGTACAACTTATAAAGAGCATGATACTATAATTCTTAAATGTTAATAGTCATTGAAAACTACTTCAAGGATATTTTATTCTTCGGTCCATTATCAATAGTCTCCGAATAGTGGACTACATGGTTTTAGTATAAAGTTAGTAAATTAGATTAAGTATAGGGTCTTAGCAAAAAAAAGTGATTGAGCCAGCCGAAATATTTTTAAATAATTATTTTACATGTTTGACCTCCTTTATCTTCGTGATCCCATTTCCTCTGCTCGTAACTTGATCTAACCCAGATTGAAATGGACCAACAAGAAGAGAAGACTCCTTAGGCCATTAGCAATGGGTAGCAATGGGGCGCCCTAAGGCGTGCCCTATGGCGCACCACGTCATCAGTTTTATCCTCCTATCCCCCACCTGCAATGGGGCGCCCTAAGGCGCGCCCTATATGTTATTAATTTAAATGTTATATTATTGTTTTGTTAATTAATGTAAATGTTTTAAAAATGTAATGCAAACTAAATTAAAAAATACAACGATTAACTAAAAACCGGCGAAGATTGCATTCATTAAACAAAAGTTACACGTTTTGAGTTGGCTAAAATCTACGCAATTCCCAACTTCCGGCGCAGCTCATCGATCAACCCCTGAGATATTCGGCTTCGGCGGGGTCCGTACACTTCTTGAGCATTTTGTGCGTCTGCAACAACATCCTCGCCATCGAGGCTGTTGCCAACTTCTCGTACGTGGCGGTCGACGGGTGCGGGGTCGGGAGCGGGACCTCGATCGGCGATGGGTCGACGGCGGTCGAGGATGATGTCGCCACCGCCTTCCCCTTAGCCTTCGCAGCCTTGACGCCTATAGGACGCAGGGAGGACATCGGTGTGCCGGAACTCTCAATGTCCTAGTACGGCCGGTTGAGGTCCACCGGACGAGTTCCGCTTTCACCGCTCGTATAACCACCAGCTTCGGTGTTCTTCGTTCTCTTTGAGGCCCCGGTATGCAGAATCCCGCCTTGAAACTTCTGCTTGTCCCTCAAGAGCACCCAGATGGCCTCGTGCCTAAACTCGCCATACAGGGACTGGTACGACAACAGCGCTTTGGAGCCCACGTCGCTCAAGCTCTCGCCGCTCCCATGGGCCCTCGCGCACTTCTCGTACTCCGACGAGAACATGTTGATTTGCTTCTTCAACTGGTCCCAGTGCTTGCGTAGCTGCTCCCGTTGCCGCTTGTACGCGCTCGGCGGCTTCGCCGCATTGTAGTGCTCGGCGATGCGCTCCCAGTACGCCTGCTGCATCTGATTGTTCGCGAATATCAGGTCCTCCGATATGTCTACCCAACACCTCGCCAATATGAGGGATTCATCCGGCTGGTAGTTCGTACGGCCGGGGGTGTACTCTTCACAATTTCCCGGAGGTGGCAACTTCTGTGCGTGGTGCCGGGCCCTCTTCTTTTTGGCGGGGGCGGAAGGGGCGGTGGCGGCCTCGGCGGGAGGGGGCGACGGATCGGTTTGGAGACGGCTCCATGTCATCCAAACTGTACGATTCCGTGCTGAATTCGGGATCGTACTGCGTGTTGTCGTCGAACGGTCGATATTCATCCGGTTCTGTACCCGGCCAACGAGCCTTCCCAAACATTGGACTCTTGGGACTTGAATCCATTTCGTAGTAATAATAAAAATTCGAGTTTCGAGAGTGAAATCGTGAAATGAAACGTTAGAAATGAAGGTGGGGTAAGGGTATTTATACAAAAAATAGAAAACGCGTGCCATCGTCCGCCGATCCCACAATGGCGCAGACGATAGGCCATCGTCCGCGACATAGGGCGCGCCCTATGGATCGGCCGGGGACGAAGGGGACGGACGATGGCGGGAACCCACAATGGGGGCATCGTCCGCACCCGAGGACGATGGACGCCATAGGGAGTGCCATCGGGCGCCCCATTGCGGGTGCCCTTATAGAAGAAAACAATATTTCATTCTTGGAAGGTAGTTGAGTTGTAATTCCTTTTTGTTTGTTCCAAGATAATTATTCTCACATACTTATTCTCTGTTATTTTATTCATTCTCTTACTTTACTCACTTCCCTACCTCATTTTAGATGCATATACTAGCGAAATTACAGTAAAATTTTGAATGGAAAATTCTACTTGGGGATGGATAATTTTTCCACTGTACACAAACTTTAATAAAGACCATAATAGTATGGCCCAGACATTAATCTATTGATTTATTGAGGAAAACAATGCATTACCACATGACCTCTCTGCTAAATTTAAATTCCTCAATAAAAACACGATTTATATATTAAGAGAAAAGCGAAAGACACAGAATCCCGAGGAATAAAATGCCCAACTTTACTAACTCAAACGTGAATTGACCAACACATTTCCTTGTCACATAGTTGTAAATCAATGCATCAAATTTAGAATATACACTGATGAAATTGAATTAATTCTCTAATTGAATTTAGGCATAGAAGAAAGCAGAGAGATCGAGAAAAGTTGGTGAAGGGAGAGACCCAATGCGAATGCAAAACCCCAGAATATCATCTTGATTTTGAGGCCAACCGCAATGCCGAGGCATTTCTCCCTCCTCCCTCGCCGCCACCACCACTATTTCTTCTCTTTCCTCCTCCTTCTCTCAAACACACCCCTTTCTCCCATCTCCGCCGCCAAAACCGAGGTCGCCCTGCTCTATTCATGGCTCCACTCTTCTTCCTCCTCTTTTCCCGCCTTCTCGAGCTGGAACCCTCGCGATTCCGACCCCTGCAACTGGTCATTCATCTCATGCTCCTCCGCCAAATTCGTGACGGAGATTAACATCCAGTCTCTCCACCTCGCATTGCCATTCCCCTCCAATCTCTCCTCTCTCAAATTTCTCCGAGCCCTCACCATCTCCACTGCGAATCTCACCGGAGAAATCCCGCCCGATATCGGCGACTGTGTTTCTCTCAGAGCAATCGATGTTAGCTCCAACAGCCTCACCGGAGCCATTCCGGCAACAATCGGCAAGTTAAAAAACTTGGAGGATTTGATTCTCAACTCTAATCAGCTCACCGGAAAGATTCCTCCCGAGATTGGCATCTGCGTTAGTTTGAAAAACCTCCTGTTGTTCGATAACAGGCTCAGCGGGAGCATCCCCGCCGAGATCGGGAAGCTATCCGGTTTAGAAATCCTGCGCGCCGGCGGCAATCAGGATATAGATGGAAGATTTCCCGATGAGATTTCTAATTGTGAGAATTTGGAGGTTTTAGGGTTGGCAGAGACGAAGATCTCCGGTGAAATTCCTGCTTCTTTCGGTAAATTGGGGAAACTTCAGGTTCTGTCGCTTTACACGACTATGCTCTCCGGCGAGATTCCGGCGGAGATAGGGAACTGCTCGGAGCTCGTCGAATTGTATCTATACGAGAATAGCCTCTCCGGCACGCTGCCGCGCGAGCTCGGGAAGCTTCAGAGACTCGAGAAATTGCTGCTATGGCAGAACAATTTCGTCGGCTCCATTCCTCAAGAGCTCGGAAACTGCAGAAGCTTAGTCGTGATTGACGTTTCATTGAACTCTTTGACAGGAATTATTCCTCAATCGCTGGGGAATCTCACCAATCTCGAAGAACTGATGCTCAGCAGCAACAACGTCTCCGGCTCAATCCCCGCCATCCTTTCCAACGCGTCAAGCCTGATTCAATTTCAGGTGGACAGCAATCAGATTTCTGCCTCCATTCCCCCTGAAATTGGATCGCTGAGCCAGCTGCAGGTCTTCTTTGCGTGGGACAACAAGCTCGAGGGCAGCATTCCGGCGGCATTGGGCGGCTGCAGCAGCCTCCAGGCTCTGGATTTGTCGCGTAATTCGCTCACCGGAATGATGCCCCCGAGCATTTTCAAGCTCACGAATCTCACCAAGCTTCTATTGATTTACAACGATTTATCCAGTGCTATTCCGCCAGAGATAGGCCAGTGCAGGTCTCTTATCCGTTTGCGATTGGCAGGGAACAAGATCAATGGAAGAATTCCGGCAGGAATTGGATTGCTAAGCAATCTGATGTTTCTCGATATCTCCAGCAACCATCTCAGTGGTCCAGTGCCGGATGAGATCGGCAACTGCAACCAGCTGCAGATGCTCAACCTTGCCGGAAACTCGCTAACGGGAAACCTGCCTAGTTCGATTTCTTATCTCAGTAAGCTGGAGGAATTGGACGTTTCGATGAATCAAATTGTTGGCTCGATTCCTAGCAGTTTCGGTGAACTTTTCTCTCTGAGTAGGCTTTTGCTTAGCAGCAATCTATTGTCAGGCGAAATCCCGGCCACTCTTGGACGCTGCTCGCGGCTTCAGTTGCTCGACCTGAGCCAGAATCAGCTGTTCGGGAGCATTCCGGTGCAGATATTTCAGATCGAGGCTCTTGAAATCGCTTTGAATTTGAGTTGGAACGTGTTAACAGGGCAAGTTCCGCCTCAGATTGTGGCTTTGAGCAAGCTCTCTGTTTTGGACTTCTCGCACAACCGCCTCAACGGAGAACTCACACCTCTCTCCGGCCTCGTGAACCTCGTCTCCTTGAACATATCCTACAACAACTTCACCGGCTACCTTCCGGATAACAAGCTGTTCAGGCAGTTATCGAGCACGGAGCTGGCCGGGAACCAGGGCTTGTGCGGTCGGGATTCGTGCTTTCTGAGAGATCGTGCAAAAATTTCTCGCGAGGGATGGCCGTGGAGGCTGAAACTGGCGATCGCGCTTCTCGCTGCAGTGACCGTCGCCTTGGGCGTGGTCGGGGCAATGGCGGTTATGAGGGTTAGGAGAACGAATAAAGAAGACAGAGATGCTGAATCGGGTGGTGGTGGGTTTTCTTGGAAGTTCACTCCATTTCAGAAGCTGAATTTCACAATCGAACAAGTGGTGGAGTGCCTGGTGGAGTCGAACGCGGTCGGGAAGGGATGCTCGGGGATCGTGTACCGAGCAGAGCTGGACAACGGGGAGGTGATTGCGGTGAAGAAGCTGTGGCCGACGACAACGGTGGGGGGCGGGGTGCGTGACTCGTTCTCGGCCGAGGTGAGCACGCTGGGGTCGATACGACACAAGAACATTGTCAAGTTCTTGGGGTGCTGCTGGAACGACAACACGCGGCTACTCATGTACGACTACATGCCGAACGGAAGCCTCGGGAGTTTCCTACATGAGAGGAGGAATGGAGGGTGCCTGGAGTGGGACGTTAGGTACGGAGTCATTGTTGGTGCTGCTCAGGGCTTGGCTTATCTGCACCATGACTGCACCCCTCCCATCGTGCATCGCGACATCAAAGCTAATAATATCTTGATCGGCCTCCATTTCGAGCCCTACATTGCCGATTTTGGACTGGCCAAGCTCGTCCATGATCGAGATTTCACACGATCTTCCAACACGGTCGCTGGCTCCTATGGTTATATAGCACCTGGTCCGTCATTACTTGCATATGGTTTTTCTCTCTTTCCGTTTGCTAGGATAGATAACTCCTTCATCTTGGATAT
This sequence comes from Salvia splendens, assembly GCF_004379255.2. Classification (NCBI taxonomy): domain Eukaryota; kingdom Viridiplantae; phylum Streptophyta; class Magnoliopsida; order Lamiales; family Lamiaceae; genus Salvia; species Salvia splendens. Next base: position 10,064,952 of record NC_056044.1, read on the forward strand.
ATCTGACCTAAAATAACTTAAAATGTGTATTCTTATCGTGCATTTTTGTAATGTGTAGAGTATGGGTACTCAATGAAGATCACAGAGAAGAGCGATGTGTACAGCTTTGGAGTTGTGATGCTCGAAGTATTAACGGGTAAGCAGCCGATAGACCCTACCATACCAGAAGGGCTTCACATTGTGGATTGGATGCGGCGCAAAAGAAAGGAGGGAGCGGACGTGCTGGACCCGAGCTTAAGGCACACGACGGAGGTGGAGATTCAAGAGATGATGCAGACTGTAGGAGTTGCTATGCTGTGTGTGCATCCTTCACCGGAGGACCGGCCGACAATGAGGGACGTGGCAGCAATGCTAAAGGAGATAAGGCTAGAGAGGGAGGAGACAAGCAAAGGTTCAGAGATGCAGGAAAAAGGGAGCTGCAACGGAGAGCCATCATCAGCAATGCAGGGGTTGTGTTTGAAGACTACTACTAACTCTGCATCTTCGTTGCTGCAATCCAATTCCTTTATTATTACCAAATTTGGCCTTGCTAAGGAATAAATTTTGTTCCTTTAATACCTGGCTTTGTACTTAACTTATACTATGGTACTATTCTTTGTGCAAAACTCCTACTTGATGGAAAGAATAAAACTTATTGCACTACAATAGCCAATGACCACACCTTGTAATTGTAATATAGAATAACGTCGTGTATTAAAAATAACTACAGTAGTACTTTTTTTCATATTGGCATGTCCCTTATATTTTTTATTTTAAGCAAGTTTTGAATAACATAATACTGATACACATTATTTGATTTACATTTTATATCATACTAACAATTAACAATATAATACTTCCCCCGTCCCATAGAAATAGGCCATATTTGCTTTTTCGTTCGTCTCATACAAATATTCCATATCCGTTTATGGCAACATTTTTCTCCTTCCCTTTTACTTTATTATTTATGGGCCCCCTATCCACTACACAATTTCAACTACTTTTTCACATTCTCTCTTACTTTACCAATTATGCATTAAAACTCGTGCTAATACCAAATGACCTATTTCTATGGGACGGAGGGAGTATGTTGTAAACCTCACTATCAACTAATAGGAGTACTACTTAAATAAACACTACTAATAACATAAATAAACACTACTAATAATATAGATCTTACAACCCACTAACACTATTTTTACTTCAGTTTCTCTTTCACCCTCTCTTTACTTTACCAATTACTCCCTCCGTCCAACAAGAATATGCATTATTTTCTTTTTAGTCTGTCCCACAAAAATTTTGGAAGTTCTTTTCTCTCTAATGAGGTGGGACTCATTATCCACTAACAATACTTTAGTTATTTTTTTTCTCTACTTCTCTCTTACTTTACCAGTTTTGCATTAAAACTCATGTCGAACCCAAAGTGCATATTCTTTTGGGACGAAGGGAGTACGTGTCTAAGTATGTCGTTTCAAAAGATATTACTCCATCCATCCCATTAGTGTTGTTTTGTGAGTTAAAGTAAAAGAGATGAAAAAGTAGAAATGATGTTATTTCTATTTTAGGAAACGTTTCGTTTTTAATGGGATATCCAAAAAAGAAAAACATTTCATTTTTAATAGGATAGAGGGGTTTCTATTTTTGGTTGACGTGCGTTATACAAACTCCACATATTATCATGGTTGGTGACTGACTCGTTTTAACAATCTTTTCCTCCTCATCATTTTGCATGTACATAAATGCATAACATATAGATTGGTGAGAGGGTCCCACCACAATCCAAATTGCATATCTTATAAATGTTAGCTTTTGTAGTTATAGTATCTGGGTGGTCTTGTTTTTTTTATATGATTACCTTGCTTTAAGTCGTCTTTGTTTATTATAAATATACACGTCAAAGAGGTTGGGGTGTGACAAATAGTCAGGGAAGAGATGATGGGTTGTGAGTGTTATCTCTTGAGTAAGAGATGAAGCAAGGAGTGATGTGTAGCCCATGAATAATTAAGTGAAGAGATGAAATTAAAGGGAAGGATTGTGGATTGCCTTAATTTATGGGAGTGTTAGACTATTGTTGGCTAGTGTGTTTAACTAAAGAAAGAAAAGATTAGTATAAGTATTTAATGAATGGAGAAAAAGAGTACTCCATCCGTCCGTGAAATGTTATTCACTTTTGCTATTTTGGTACGTCCGCGAAATATTTTCCACTTTGCTTTTTTTCACTTTTGGTAGATGGAGTCTACTTTTCACCAACTCATTCCACTCACATTCTATTATGAAACTAGTATATAAATGCAGAACCCACAATCCACTAATTTTTTAACTCCTCTTTTTCATATTTCATAAAACTCGTGCTAAGTCAAATGTGGACAACATTTCACAAACGCAAGAGTAGAATATTTTAATTAGAGAGAAAAAGTGATTGGTTGTAATAACTGGTGATTGAAAGTTGCATTATTATTTCTCAATTTAGAAACGTGACATCTTATATGGAAAAGACTGAAAAGAAAACATGACATCTTATATGGAAAAGACTGAAAAGAAAAACGTGTTATATTAAATGGGTACGAGGGATTAGTATATCCAAGCTTCTAATCAAACGTGACATCTTATATGGAAAAGACTGAAAAGAAAAACGTGTTATATTAAATGGGTACGAGGGATTAGTATATCCAAGCTTCTAATCAGGCCTTTATAAGGCAACCGAACATGCACTAACTGTACAACATCCTCTGTTGGAACAACAAAATGTACTAGAATTCAGAATAAATATATCTTCTCATAACAGTCAAACTTACTGACACAGGCTACAAATTACTGTGTGTTTGTCAAGTAATAATAGCAATACAAACTACAAAGAAGAGTTTGAACCAAAATATTTAAGTACCACTATTAGGACCAGCAATGGTTTCCCTTCTACCTGACTATACATAACATAGTTTGGTTCTAAAAACATGGTGATTATTCCCAGTCAAGACGAAGTCAATTGAAGCCAATAATATCATACATCACAAGTCATGCCTAAACTTCGTCAATTCTCCTTCCTGTTCCAATTTCATCTTACAGCTTGTCTGATTGGTGCAAGTGAGGAGCTGTTACCGGCAAGCGAGGATAAGCTGCGTATGTTTCTCCTAGCCGGCTTCTTGGCCTCCAATTTTCCACCCGGCTGTCGCACTTTCACTCCTCGTATCATCTGTATCATGCCAGCATTTGAATAAATAGAAACCGAGAAATACACGGGCAAAGTTGTAACTCACATATTTGCCACATTTCGTATCCGAGTAGATGACAATGAAATCTCCTTGTTGAAGTTCATTGACCCTCACAAAATCCCCTATGCATGAATAAAATCATAAGATTTGTTAAATCATTAATTTCCTAGCAGTAAGAATATGGTCGGATTGATGTACTCCTCGTTACCTGTGTTCTCAAGAAGGTACATTCTGCTTTTGTTATTAGGCCAAAACCTGAAACCCCCAAAATCATATAGAAAGGTGTAATTCTGATATCCAATTCGATTTAATTCAAAATCATACCTATAACGCATATTCCAAACACGAGAAGTTCCAATATCTTCCATGGCTATGGAAATCCCATCTCTTGTTTCGAGTTCTGGGAGATGGCTTTCAGCCTCTTTCTGGCACCACATTGCAATTTTGTTCAATTTCCAAGAATCAAGAATTCAACCCAAATACATCCTTCCTCCGGCCTCTCTCCCGTCCCCATTAAATGTCTCATATTTGATCAGTGCGAGTTTTAAGAAATTGTTTAACTTTCTGAAGGAAGTGGGTGGAAAAAGTTACACACTACTTATATATATTAGTTTTATAATAATTGTGAGTAGAATGAGTTAGTAGAATATGAGGTTAATTTACTAATAGTAGTAAAATAGTACTAAAAGTGAAATAAGACATTTATTGTGGACCGTTCAAATAAGAAAATATGAGACATTTAATGGGGACCGGATGGAGTATTAACTTTTATGAAATGAGAGAAAGAAGGTAAGTATAGTTACTTTTGGCAACACAATTCTTCCCAAGTTGCCAATATCACTTTGCTTCAACACTTTCTGCAGCAAAAACTTCAAGTTCTTTTCAGTCTTCCAACCCTATTCACAAAAACCAAGTATTAATTCTAACTCAATCAAGCAAGAATTTCACATACAAAATCAACAAACCTGCTGTTGCTGCCAATCAGAAACAGCAGCAGTAGCCGCCTGCCGCTGCGGTTGCATGTTTGAATTAGGTTGCGCTGTTGCGGCCATCAGGGAAGAGGCACCCGTAGACCAGTATCCCAAACCCCCCAGAGAAGCACCGTCATCACCGAGGCGAGGATCATTCGGTCGGTTTTTCTGTTGATTCAGAGTGACGGCTATAGTGCGAATACAAGGAGCGCCGTTGGCGCGCCATTCTCTTCTTCCTGGCCTCTCTAGTTGCAGAAGAGCCGAGTCTCATCACCTTTTCCCCATTTGAACCGTACATCGCATAGGGATTACCGTACAAACTCTGCGAGAGCAACCACGACGGAGCGTGCTCGATTACCCGAGGATGCAATCCACGTTACAGTCGATCAGATCCATGTACTCCAAGTTCTCCATCACGTCGATGCAATCCACGTTACCCAGGTAACCCGCGTCCATTTTCACCTCGTCTGGGAAACTCATCCTGATGGAACCGTCTTCATCCACCCAAGAGGTTGCCGAGGAGGGGGAGGAGCTTCCTGTTGTTAGAAAATGAAAGAAAAATAAATATAACAATATCTCACGCCGTGAAAAGAATGAAGTGAAAATTATACTCTTTCAATCCATAAAAAGTATGAACATTTGGTTCGGCACGGGTTTTAATGTGTAATTGATAAAGTGAGAGATATATAAAGCGTAGTGCAAGTGTTAGCGGATCCACATTAGTACTAGGGTGTAATCATATAAGTTGTAAATAAAATTATGTGTAAAGATAATGTGTTTTTTTACCATTCTAAAATTAGAAAGTTCATACTAATTCAACAAAAAAAAACAGATATGGACACTTTTTAATGCTATTAAAGACGCACGCTATTTTGTGTGTCTAATTATATTACCAACACTCCATAAAATGTCTTTATTGTTGGTGTTCCAACTAAAATTAAGGGACACAAATAGAAGCATCCTACAAAACAAAAGATTAAGATAATTTGTCATCAACTTAGGGACGCTTTCTTTTACGTCCTAAATTATGATTATTTTTAAATATTTCAAAATGCTAGTAATTGCATCTCAATTTTCGTGTCATTAAAAGACACTACATGCGCCCCTAAAAAGTATAAACATTTGGTTCGTCACGAGTTTTAATGCATAATTGGAAAAGTAAGAGAAAAATAGAAACAAAAAGTTTTTAAAGTATTGTTAGTGAAGAATGGGTTCTGCCTCGTTAGAGAGAAACAGATTTTTCAAAATTAGAAAGTTTCATACTTTTCACCGACTAAAAAGGAAATAGTTCATACTCCCTCCATCCGCGAGTAGGAGTCCCGTTTTTCCATTTTAATTCGTCTGCGTATAAGAGTTCCGGTTCTTATACTATAAATGGTAATAGACCTCACATTCGACTAACTCATTCCACTCATATTTCATTTAAAACTAATAAATACAAGTGGGACCCATATACCACTAATTTTTTTTCACCCACTTTTCTTTATAACATTTCTTAAAATTCATGTCGAAAAGAATAAGAGTTCTACTCGCAGACGGAGGGAGTACTTTTCAAGGACATGCTAATAAAAAAATAGTTCATGCTTTTCAGAGACGGAGGGAGTAGAAGTGACTCTTAGTTTTAGGATGAAAGTTAGGAATTTGTACAGTAGTATTAGAGTGGATCACAATCTGTGGGCCCAGTTTAACTAACTTAGCAGTACATTTGGACAGAAATTGAAAAAATGACTAATCGAGGGCTAGTTCAACATGATCAGAAAAACTCCAACACTGAACCTTGAGGAGGTTGAGTTTTTGGGTAGGAGAGCGGGTGTTGGTAAATTAAAAAAAATACTGGTATAAAGAGAGAAGTGAAATCACTTTTAAAACACATCAATTGGCTTTAGTCACCTGTAACTGGCTTCGGCTCCGGCTGCATGGAGGAGGAACAGGAGGACGTGCAAGGGAAATCCAGCAGCAAGGGGAAGTCGTCGTAGAAAATTGAAGCTTCATTGACATCGAAAAGGCCGTCTTGGTCTCTATCAAGCCACATATCTTTGTCACCAATTCGGTCTTCCTCGAAACCATTAGGGTTTGCATTTGCAACACCGCCGCCGCCGCCCACCTCCACAGCTTCGTCACCTGCACAACTGAAATGCAGATCTTGCTCCGCCGCTGCAACTTTGACCATCTTTGAAGTCGAAATTGAATTCGGTTTAATTTTGTTGGATATATTTAAGAGAGATATAGATATAAGTGGTATGGAGAAGAGGTTTAATTTTGTAAGTGGTTAAGGAAACATGTGTGGAAATGTAAATAGAGAAGCAACATAAATCATCTGGATTTAAAAAGTAGCCACTTGCAAATTACAAAAATCTAGATGCGTATCAATGTTATATCAATGACATCTCGCCATGCAATCCCATGCAGCTCCATGCACCTCAACCACACGGTAGCTCAGCCATGGAAGACGGTTATTAGTTAGTTTAGAATTAGTTAATGACTGCTGGATCTTGTTAGTTAGTTTGCTCTTTGCTCTTTGCTTTATCATCAGCTATATAAGCTGAGTGTAATGGTTTTCGATAATCAATCAATAAGATACTTCTTTCATCTCCAAAATATCTTCTCCTTTCTCTATCTCTCATGTTCATGATGATCGTTCTCACAGATCTAATATGGTATCAGTGACAAAGCTTCCGCAATCTCCTTATTCTTCTTCCTCAGATCTCATCATCCTTTTCTAAATCTCCTCTCTCACCATGGCAAATCGCAATCGTCCAGCTCCTGCACCATCAGAGGATACCTCTAGCCCTTACTTTCTTCATCCGAGCGATAATCCGGGGATTATGCTCGTTCAACAACAACTCACCGGTTCAAACTATGTTGCTTGGAGCAGATCCTTCAGCACTGCTCTATTAGCCAAAAATAAACTAGTTTTTGTCGATGGATCGATCCTGCGTCCACCTCGCGATGATCTTCTCTACCAAGCTTGGCTTCGCTGCAATAGTATGGTGGTTTCATGGATTCGAAACTCAGTTTCTTCACAAATTGGTTCCAGCATCATGTACATTGATGATGCCTATGCTATATGGTTTGATCTTAAGGAGCGTTTCTCTACAAGTGATTCTGCCAGAATCTATCAACTCAAGCAACAGCTGATGTCTCTCACTCAAGGATCCTCTGATGTCAACACTTATTTCACCAACCTTCGCATCATTTGGGACGAATTTAAGAATTCTCAGCCTATATCCTGGTGCACGTGTACCAGATGCACTTGCGATAGCACTTTCAGATGGAATCAACATCAAGAGAACGATTGCACTATGCAATTCCTCATCGGTTTGAATTCATCTTTCTCTCAACTCCGATCTCACATACTCTCTTTAATTCCTCTTCCCTCTCTATCTAAGGCGTTTTCCTTAGTCATTCAGGAAGAAAGGCAAAGACTCATTGATACTCCTCCTCGAATTCCAGTTACTAGTGAGCTTCCATTTGCCAATGCTGCATCTTCCTATGGCAGAGCTTTGAACAAATTCTTATGCTCTCATTGTGGTAGAACTAACCATCCGGTTGAAAAGTGCTTCCTACTCCACGGTTTTCCACCTGGATTTGGCAGAGGAAGGGGTAAACCACCACCTGGATCTGCATATGCTGGGAATTCTACTTCTGGATATGCTGGGAATCCTAATTCTCATCACCAACGGTCTGTCAATCTTGTTGAAGACAACACTAATCTGCCAAGTTTGGACCAATATCAACAGCTAGTCAGTCTCTTGCAGAGCCACAAACTCAATAATCCAGCCAATACACCACCTGTCACCAATGATCTCTCTGCTCCATCTCCAGCTCATGTCTCTAATAATTTCTCTGGTACAATATTCTTCACTCCTTGCATAAATTCTATTTCGTCCTCATGCTCTAGTTCTTCTACTTGGATCTTAGATACAGGAGCTACTCACCATGTTTGCCATGATCAAACTCTCTTCAAGTCTGCCTCACCAATATCAAATGCATCTGTTAATCTACCAAATGGTAACACTGCTCCAATCACTCACCTAGGTACTGTTCAACTCACATCTCTTATCACTCTGTCATCAGTGTTACATGTTCCATCATTTTCCTTCAATCTAATATCTGTCAGTGCTCTCACTCAATCCTTAGCCTGCTCTGTCATTTTTACTCATAATAGTTTCCAAATTCAGGAAGTTTTACAGGGGACAGTGATTGGGAGGGGTAACCGTGTTGGAAATCTCTACATTTTTGAGTTTACAGATCCATCTTGCAATACTACAACTGTAACTCAATCTTGTTCTAATCAATTCCTCAATTCAGTTCAAAATTCAGCTTCTGTAAATGCCATTGTAAGCCTTGATGTATGGCATCAACGGTTGGGCCACCCCTCACTAAATAAATTGAAGCTATTATCCTCTATTTTGTCTCCATCGACCTCTCATCTCAATACTTGTCACATCTGCCCCATTGCAAAACAAAAGAAACCACCATTTCCTTCTTCTACACACACATCTTCTGATATATTTGACATGATACACTGTGATGTATGGGGGCCCTTCTCCACCCCCACACATGATGGTTTCAAGTACTTTCTAACCATAGTGGATGATTTCTCAAGATTTGTCTGGACATTTCTCCTCATTCAGAAATCTGAAGTTCAGACAGTCATCACTCAATTCTTTTCCACTGTTGAAACCCAATTTTCCAAGAAAATCAAGGTGTTAAGAAGTGATAATGGCCCATAATTTAATCTTCATTCAATTCTTTCATCTTATGGAACAGTTGCTCAGCATTCTTGTGTGGAAACTCCACAACAAAATGCACGAGTTGAAAGGAAACACCAACACTTACTCAATCTAGCTCGCAGCCTTTTGTTTCAATCTCATCTTCCTATCTCTTTTTGGGGAGAATGTATCCTCACAGCCTCATTTCTCATAAATAGAACTCCATCCTCTGTCTTAACAGAAAATATCACTCCTTTTCAAGGCCTTTTCAAAAAGGTTCCATCATATTATCACCTCAAAGCCTTTGGCTGTTTGTGTTTTGCATCCACATTGGATAGAATCAGACACAAATTTTCTCCACGAGCTACAAGATACATCTTCATTGGATATCCCTCTGGCTATATGATAAGGCTAATTTCATGCATCGGTCTAGGGGTTCATTTCATGAAATTACTGGGTCTAACGCATTTAATTAAGTCAGGTATGTGAAGTTTTTCGCCAGATCCAGGAAAAGAAGAGGACGCTTGCATGGTCCTAGGAAACTGGCGAAAGGGTGAACAATTGGAAGAAAATTGCTAGACGGAGGAAGCCTCGGAGTTGAAGGGTAGAATAGGGATTTCTACGAAAACTCTAGAAGGCTATGTCCGCATCTATAAAAGGGAGAAGCATGCAGGCTGGAGGAACCTTCTCGGTGGAGGCCTCACTAACAGCCCCTTGCTCGATTCACCTTTCAACACACTTGACTCCAAATTCGCGAGAGATTCCAGTTAGCACTTGGCTGGGGTTCACATTTTAGCTTTCCAAGAGTGGTTCGAGGGTTGTAACACCGTCCTGGTTCAAGGACGAAGAAACAATTTACATTTCCGTTGCTATTTACACTGATTCCGCCGAGCTTCGCTGTTCGAAGCTCGGTTTTCTTTTGTTAACCAATATTTCCTGTTTTATTCCGGATTTTTACTTTCGCTTATGTCTATTGTGTTCATTTCTGGTTTGCTGGTTGAGTTGGATTGTCGGAGTTGTTTATTTTTTTGCAGTTGGTTTCTGATTATTTGCTGATATTTTTCGTTTGGATCTGAAGAATGGTTCTGTTTTTGGATGAATCGGAGGTTGGGTTTTGCTGGAGTTTGTGATTTGTTTGCAGATTGTTCTTGATTGATTGAATTTGGCGGTGATCGGAGCAGATCTGTTAGAATCGGAGTTATGGAGTTGATTTAGTTGATTGTTGAGTTTGGATTGCTTGGATCCAGAGTGGATTAAGCGTCCGACGTGATTCTGAGCAGGAGTGTTTAAATTTCATGCCTAGCTTACGTGTTTTCATTTCATTCCGCCTAGTTTACGTAGATCTGGTTTATTTCCGATTCGTAGCAAGTTTCCGGCATCTCAATTTCTATATTCTGATCGAATCTGGGAGTATGCTCTGTTTTCTGCATTTGCGTTTCTGAATCTGTTAGGAACTTTGCATGCGAAGCTAGCTGGAGCTGATCTGTTATCTGCAGCTTTTTACCGTACTTGCTATATTTGGAATCATGTTCCCCGCTGTTTTATTCTTTCTGCCTAGTCTCAATCAGTTAGTTATTTACTCAGTCAAGGAAGTGATTGTGTCTTTCGGATTTGAGGTCTGATTCCAGTAAGTTTTCTGTGTCCTAGGTCTAGCGTTTACATTTCTTGCCTAGATCTAGTGGTAGTTAAAATCTCAACCCCTTTGCGTGGCAGCAGCCGTTTGTTTCCATAGTCTCTTAGCACTACCCTGCGAATCCATCTCTGTGGGATCGACCCCACTTCCCTATACTAATTCATAGTATTCGGGTTGAGGGATTTATTTTTTAAGGGGAGTCGAGTGTGTCCAACGACAAAAACACTGTAGTTCTCTTGAGTTCCTGGACCCAGTGATCCAGTGGATTTAAGGAGCGTGGTGTCTGGACCGAGCCTTGCATTAATTCTCAAATGTGCACACTTGCTTACTCCTGAGTCTAGTCATTCGACATTAGAGTCGAGAGGCAGGCCCAACAACAGTTTTGGAACTTCAAATGGCGCCGTTGCCGGGGATGGATGGCGTGCTTAGTGTTAGTGTTCAGAGTCTGTGGTGTAAATAGTTTTGATTTGTTTTCTTTCTCTTTTGTTTGCAGTTTATGAGCAGAGGCTCAAGGTCTACCTACTGGAGCAACTCATCTGGGTGGAAACACGGTCAGTTTGATTGGCAAGTTAAGGATACAGTCTCTACTGTGACCACCAGATCAGGGTTCACCACGGGAGGCCCGTTTCCGAGTGAATTTACTAGCGACGAATCTTGGACGTCATCAGGACGCGAAGATCCAGAATCACCACCCGAATCAGAAACAGAGTCAGAAACATGGGAAGAAGAGGAAGTAGTCATGGCGCAGGTGGTAGACCCAGATCCAGAAATCGGCTCTCTCACTGCCCATTTAGATGGAGAACCAGCTCAAGCTATAGTGATGAATCCACGCCAGAGGACTATCGAGATCAAGACAAACGTACTCGGCATCTTGCCGACGTTCTCTGGGCGTAGAAATGAGTGTCCGTATGAGTTCTTAAATGAATTCAGTAAGTTATGTGGTATTCAGAAGAGGCCGAATGATGCAACAGAGGAGGATTATCGCCTACGAGCGATTCCGTTTACCTTGAAGGGGGAAGCTAATACGTGGCTATTGAGGTTGCCTCCGGATTCTATCCGCACGTGGAGGGACTTCAAGTTAGAATTCTTAGATTATTTCTTCCCATCCAACAAGACGAATGCACTTAAAAAAGAAATACTAGAGTGTAAGCAAGATTACGATGAATCGTTGAGTCAGTATTGGTCGAGATTTAAGGGGTTGTTGGATGCATGCCCGAATCACCGAATGATAGAGGCAGAGACCTACTCTCTGTTTTACGAAGGAGCAACTCCCGAGTCAAAGGACTTAATGAACTCCTCGAGTGGGGGAAATTTCACAAGAAAAAGGGGAAGTGAGGCAAGAGAGATCCTAGGGAAGTTGATTGACGCTAAGAAGGCGTACGATAACCCTAGGAATGCAGTGAAAAGAGGATCGGTGCATGCTGTGAGAGAACAAGAAGATGACAAAGTCGAAACAAGGATTGATAGGCTCGAGAAGGCTCTTTTGAACGCGATTGAAAAGACGATTCCACTGGCTTCACAAGGGAAGGAGAAATCTCCTGGTCCAGGAGATAATCAAATGCAACAATATTACGGGACCCAGGAAGGAGATTATCAGGCCCAGGTCAATGCAATGGGAAGTTGGAATCCCGATGGGAGCTGGAATCCAGGGAGACAGAGAGATGCGTCTTGGAGAAACCATCCAAATTTCAGATGGACTGACAATGAACAGAATCAGCTGGCACCACAACAAAGTCAGCAGTTTGCACCTCATCCCGAAAGACAAGGTAACTGGTCAGGAAGGAATCAAGAAGGGTAGGGCAACTGGATCAATCGTAACCAAGGAGACCACCCAAACTGGGGAAACAGAAATCAGAGCAATCAGGGGAACTCTTATGTACCACCACACCAAAGGAATTTTCAGAACAATTACCAGGGCCAAGGAAATCAATACAATAACTCTTCAGGCGGTCATGGAAACGCTCGTCAGAATCAAGTGAGTGGACCAACTCTGAGTATAGGGCCAGGGCCCAGTCAGCCCCCGAAACCACCAAAAAGTATCGATGATATGGTGCACGACCTCGTCAGTTCTCAGCAACATATGCAAAACAACCTGCAATCGAACAATGACGTAGTGCACAAGCTTCAAGACGCTCAGCAAGAACAGAAAGCAGCCATGGATATGTTGGCTAAGCAACTGTCCCAAATAGCCACTTCTTTGAGTGACATGCGGGGAAACGAAGGAAAAATTCCGGCCTCAGTAAGGCCACCTGATAGAGCTAATATAAGTCAGATTACCTTGAGGTCCGGGAAAGGATATGAGGGACCGGTGGTGAGAACAAAAGAGGGGACAGATCCTAAGGAAGGCAAGAAGAAAGAGGATACAACTCCTAGACCCAGACACTTGGAGGGAGGAAGTCCATTGGTCAAGGATGATCTTGAGGAAAAAGATTTGGAGAAACAATTGCCTAGACCGACCGAACCATTCTTCCTCGACCCAGAGCCGGAGTTGGAAGATGAGGTAGTGGGAAAAGAAACTGGAGAGTTATCAGCTGAAAGTTCTACCGGAGCAGGGAAGCGACTGAAACCTTTTCCAAGTCGGGGGGAAGCCAAGAAATAGAAGGAAGAACCGGTAGACTTCATGGACATTTTTGGGAAGTTGGAAATCAATCTGCCATTTTTACAGGCCCTGAAGATGCCAGTCTTTAGCAAGTTCATCAAGGAATTTATAGCTGGGAAGGCTAGGCCCAGTGGGAAAATTCTGATAGGCGAGAATGTCTCCGCAGTAATTCAGAAGAGGAAGATGCCTTCAAAATGCAATGACCCAGGTATGTTCACCTTACCCATCTCTATTGGTGACGTGAAAATCGAGCATGCTATGTGTGATTTAGGTGCGTCGATAAACGTGTTACCACTTTTCATATACAAGAAGTTAGTTGGGGTAGGTATGGTAGATACGAAAGTTGTGATTCAATTGGCGGATAGGTCATGCATCTGTCTTGAAGGGGTGCTTGAGAATGTGATAGTCAGGGTACATGACTTCTTGTACCCTGCTGATTTCCATGTGATTAAGATGAGTGATAATGAGTCTGCTGAGTCGGGCGGAGTACTTTTAGGGAGACCTTTCCTACGTACCGCTAAAACTATCATTGATGTTTTTGATGGAACCATTTGCCTTGATTATAATGGGGAGAAATATACATTCAGTATAGATGAGGCAATGAAGAAACCTCTTGACGTTGAAAACCTGTATGTTATAGATGTTATTAACCCCTTGGTCCAGGAATACCTTGAGACGGAATTAATGCAGGAACAGGTTGAGAACTTCGAGATGAGTCATGCCATTGATAGAGAGGTAGCCAGTTGGTGTCAAGCAATGAACACAAGTGAGTTATCTGATGAGGAGTTAGCTGAAGCAATTCTGGAATTCTGTGCAAATCCGGAACTAGTTAGGTCAAGAAAGACACCGTATGTGGCGAGTGTGGAAGGTTCTGCTGGGTCGAGGAAGGGAATGACTACGGAAGAAACAGAGAAAAATCCTTTGCCCCAGGAAAAAGATGTTCCCAAGAAAGAGCTGAAAACACTTCCACCAGGCCTAAAGTATGCTTATATAGAGGAGAACGAAACTTTCCCTGTTATTATCAACAGCAGCTTGACCGAAGGACAAGAAGAGGAACTGCTGAAGGTAATCCGAAGAAACAAGAAGGCTATTGGGTGGACACTCTCTGACCTGGTAGGAATTAGTCCAGATTTGTGCATGCATCACATCCGTTTGGAGGAAGGAGCAAAAGCCTGCAGAGATCCTCAACGCAAATTGAATCCTAACATGAGGGAGGAAGTGCTGAAGGAAGTATTGAAACTACTCTCCCTAGGAATCATTTATTCCATACCAGACAGTGAATGGGTGAGTCCAGTCCATATGGTACCCAAGAAGTCAGGAATACAGGTGGTCAAGAACGACAAGAATGAATTGGTGCCCACCAGACTAGTCACTGGGTGGAGGATGTGCATCGATTATAGGAAGTTAAATGAAGCGACCAAGAAAGACCATTTCCCTCTACCTTTCATTGACCAGATGCTGGAAAGGCTGGCGGGCAAGCAATATTTCTGTTTCCTAGACGGGTATAGTGGGTATTTTCAAATCTATGTGGATCCCGAGGACCAGGAGAAGACAACTTTCACGTGTCCTTTCGGCACGTATGCTTACAGGAGGATGCCGTTTGGCCTGTGCAATGCGCTAGGCACTTTTCAGCGGTGTATGATGAGTATCTTCTCGGATCTTTTGGAGGACTGCATCGAGATTTTTATGGACGACTTCACTGTGTACGGGAATTCATTTGACTCATGTTTGGCTAGTTTGGATAGAGTATTGAGAAGGTGCCAGGAAAAACATTTGGTTTTGAACTTCGAGAAATGCCACTTTATGGTCCCTGAGGGAATTGTCCTAGGGCACGTAGTCTCGGAAAAAGGTATACAGGTAGACCAGACAAAGATTGAGGTGATATCAAAACTGCCTTACCCGACGAACCAGAAGGAGGTAAGAGGATTCCTAGGGCACGCAGGATTTTATAGAAGATTCATAAAGGATTTTGCGAAGATTGCTCAGCCACTCACTCATTTGCTGCACAATGATGTTGAGTTTGTTTTCAATGAGGAGTGCATAAAGGCTTTTCAACTACTGAAAGATAGACTAGTATCGGCTCCCATTATCCGAGCACCTGATTGGAGTTTGCCATTTGAAATAATGTGCGACGCGAGTGACTATGCAGTAGGGGCGGTGCTAGGTCAAAGAGTTGACTGAAAAAGTTACGTAATTTTCTATGCATCAAAAACGCTCAACCAGGCCCAGAAAAACTATGACACCACGGAGAAGGAAATGTTGGCAGTCGTGTACTCTTTTGAAAAATTCCGACCATATTTGCTTGGGTCGAGGGTGATAGTCTTCACTGATCACGCTGCAATAAAGTACTTGCTGGCGAAGAAAGAATCCAAGCCGAGATTAATCCGTTGGGTGTTGCTTTGGCAAGAATTCGATTGGGAAGTTAGAGATAAAAAGGGAACTGAAAATAAAGTGGCCGATCATCTGAGCAGGATATTTCAAGGGGAGACCGAGGAAGCAATACCGGACGCATTCCCTGAGGAACATTTGTACTACGTGAAAAAAATTCCTCGACCTATCAGCTGGGAGGAGGTTATGGAGTTAACAGGTCCAGGGGATGTCGAAAAAGGGAAATGCCATCAAAACGCTGAGCCATGGTTCGCAGACCTGGCGAATTACTTAGTCACTGGAGAAGTGCCCAGTTCGCAAGTAATCTCCCGGGCCCAGAAGATGAAATTGAAGAGCGAAGCCAAGTACTATTTCTGGGATGACCCGTACTTGTGGCGAATGGGAGCCGACCAAGTGATCCGGAGGTGTATCCCGGAGTGGGAAACAGAGGGATGTGCTGAATCATTGCCATGCCCTAGCTTGTGGAGGTCACTTTGGACCTAGGAAGACCGCAAGGAAGGTGTTAGACAGTGGTTTTTACTGGCCTACATTGCATAGGGATGCGTTCGAGTTTTGTCAGAATTGTGAGAGGTGTCAACAGACCGGGGGGAATATCCAGGAGGGATGAGATGCCGCAAGTTCCAGTGATTGTGTGTGAGATCTTCGATGTTTGGGGGATGGACTTCATGGGTCCATTTCCATCTTCATACGGAAACAGTTACATACTTGTGGCAGTGGATTATGTGTCAAAGTGGATAGAGGCAAAAGCAACCACCTCGTGTGAAGCTAAGGAGGTAGCAAAGTTTCTTAGAGCTAACATTTTCAACAGGTACGGAGTGCCCAGAGCTATAATATCTGACAATGGGACGCACTTCCGCAACCGGACTATTGAAGCTCTGATGAGAAAATATGGTGTCCACCACAGACTGTCTACACCTTATCATCCTCAATCCAACGGCCAGGCGGAAATATCCAACAGAGAAATAAAGGCGATACTGGAAAAGACGGTTAATCCGTCCAGGAAAGACTGGAGTAAGAGGCTTGGAGACGCACTATGGGCTTACCGGACGGCATACAAGACGCCTATTGGGATGTCACCATATAGGCTTGTGTTCGGCAAAATGTGTCACTTGCCCGTGGGAGTAGAACACCGAGCATATTGGGCGGTCAAGGAGATAACATGAGACCCGAATCCTGCGAGGAAGAGATGAAATTGCAGCTGCAGGAGTTGGAGGAGCTAAGGCTGGAGTCATATGAATCGGCGATGTGGTACAAAGAGAAAACGAGACTCTGGCATGACAAGAACCTCCGGGTCAAGGAATTGCAAGTCGGGCAGAAGGTTCTTCTATTCCAATCCCGGCTCAAGCTAATGCCTGGTAAGTTAAAGTCCAAATGGATTGGGCCATACACTGTTGTGAGTCTGCGTTGCAAATGGAGCTGTAGAAATCCAGGGAAGTTCTTCAAAACTCTACTCCTTTTCTTGTTAACGGTCATAGGGTAAAGGTATTTAGGGATAGCTCGGAGATGTGTGTAGTGGATGAAATGCCACTACGCGCACTCCATGATATCGCCTAATAGATCTGGGAAGTGAGTGTTCTTAGAAATTTCCTAGGTCCAGCATCCAAGAAGTTTTAGCATGACCTGACCTAGGGAATCTTGAGAATACTTGAACATAAATTGTAAATATTCAATCGCCTTCTTTAAATCAAGAAAAACCCAAACAAATCAGAAAAAAAAAATAATCTTCCAAAATATTTTCGAAATACCAGACTCCTTAAGGAATGTTTTTGATACTGTCATACCCTAGACCCGAGGAGTCTGGCGTTTCAATTTTAGTTTAATGTTTTTCTCTAAGTGTGATTTTGCAGAAGGAATTCACAAGGGTAAGGAGTTGTGGAGTAAAAATTTTGGAGGGAGTTGGCACCTGTTCGGATTTCAAAGGCACTTTATGGGGAGGCGTACGGTCGCAAGCGTCATCACCTGCAACCGCCTGCCAAAACGTCCTCTCTCATGCCTACACTATAATCGTTTTGCCTTTTATTTTTCGTTACCTATTCTCTCTCCAATATTCACAAACACAAAAATCCCCAATTTCCTCTCCCCTTTTACTCTCTCTAACCCTAATTTGCTAATTCCGCCCCAAATTCTTTACAAAAATTCCCCAAAACAACATCCGTGGAAAACAAACAAGGAACCGGAAGCACCTCAGGGTCCGCCGACTCTGGGCGGCGGCGTTTATGGCCGAGCTATTCCAGAAATTTGGGGGTGCGGAGAAGGCGATGGAGGCATTCGCCATGTTTGCAACCGTAATGGGAAAATCCGTACAAGCTGCTCCGTCTTCTAGTGTACCACAACCGGAGACCGTCTCAGAACCCGTCGCCGAACCCGAAATCGTTCAAGAAGCCATCGACATTCCGGAACCCACTGCCGTACCAGAGGAGACAGTTGCTCCGGAGACCACCACACAACCGGAGGACATTCAAGAATCCACGACCCCTAGCCCGGAACCAACCACCGCAGGGAATCGTGAAGACGACTCAGATTTGGTCACAGGGTTGGAATTGTTGGCTATGTGCGAACCAAGATTAGACTCTGCAACTGAGGGGAAACCCCTGTTTTGGAAGAATCTGTGGGGGGGGAGCCCCTATAGTTGGTGAAGGTGGGGGCGGCGAGGCCCTAAATTCTGAACAAAATGTGGAGGGGGATACCACCTGAGAAACCGGTGGGTACTGAGGCCCCACGTCGGAGAAGGATTGAGTGGGGTAGAGGACCCCTGTTTACATCTCGGGGGCAACCCCATTGTTGTCCAAGGAGGGAGAAGCCCTCGATTCTGAAATTAGCCAGGAACCCGCTGACGCCGGGGTGAAGTTGATTGTGGATCTGACCGAGATCCCAGAGGAGACCGACTCGCCGGTCAACCCCCAGAGATGCTAGGAGGCGGGCTCGCCGGAGCCTCATTGATGAGATTGATGAAACTGTGGAGCCGACGGAGGAAGAATTGTTGGGTCCAGAGACCGCAGCTTCTGAACAGGTGAACTCTCCCAGACCTGGCAGGGGGGGAGAGTGATGAGGAGAAACGTCGCCAAGCGACTGAGAAGAAAAGGAAGGGGAAACAAATTGCTCTTTCCTCGACCAAGAAGGCGAGAGGGGAACTCTACTGAATCCACACTTCGCCGGCAGCTAAGGTGCCATATGCCGCAGAAACCGAGAGCCCTTCTGAGTCCAGCAACTCGGAAGAGGAACAAGAAGAGGAATTCAACTTTGAGCCAACCGAAGTGTGGATAACAAACAGCTTGCTAGATGAAATGAGGGCGTTTGACGACCCAAAGCGCACGGCCATTTATAAGGAGAAGAGTACTGAGGGGAAGGTCGCTAAGTCCGGAAAGATGTATAGCTCATCGGAGCTCAAAAGATTGCTTGCAACGATTAATTCCGGACTTTTATCGACGCAATAGGCTTTGATTGGTTGCTCAAGCACAGTACTACCGAGGTTCCGATTGACCTGGCCCGAGAATTCTTTTCCACCTCCGATTTAAGTCCACTACCGATTTGGATGCCGACTCCATTCATTTCAGACTTTCAGTGAGGAACATACGATGAGCATCCGGGAATGGACCTTGCGGATGGGTTTGCAGACGCGAACGGAGGACGATGAAGGCCTGTGGAGGCGAGAGGATTGATTGGTCCCCCGAAAATGACGCCGGGATTCAAAGCGCAAAGCGCATGGGAGTTCTTGACTCCACCCGAGGGGTGGTCAGTTTAAAACAAGCTTTTCGAAGGCACACCACATCGAAAATAGGGTCCTGAGGTTTGCCCAGACTTTTATTAGTTACAATTTAATGGGCACAGCCAACAACGCTCTGACTACCGCCGATCTGTACTTCACATGGTGCATGGCTACGGGGGTAAGAGTTCACTTGGGCTACTGGATAGCCCAAGCCTGCCATCAAGTGACTGCAAATCCTTCCCGGCACCTATACACGTGCCACTTGCTCGGAGCTTATCTGCAGAGGAATATGATCATGAAGATCCATAAGGCATGCCGAGAGGTAAAGACGTGTTCGCCCCCTGAGGTTTTTTAACATGGATATTTTTTCAATAAAGGGTTGCTGATCGCACGCGGAAGGGAAGTATGCTTTTACGAGGTTGGGCAGTCAGAGACTCAGGTGAAACAGGAATCTGATGTGGTGGAAGTGAAGAATACTACTGGTTTGGAAGCAGGGAGCCAGGATAGAAGTAGAGGGAAGTGCGAAAGGAGGTTGGTTGGATGAGGTCAGAAATGAAGATGGTTCGGACTGAAATTGTGTCCCTGCGGGGTAAAGGGAAGGATAGTAGTGAGGCTGAGAAAGTGAGGAAGGAAGTCGCCGGAGTACGAACGGAGATGAAGAAATAAGAGTAGAAGTTCGGAAGGTTAGGGAGGAAATGGTGGCCCTCAAGGGGCGCATGTCTGATCTTGTGGCGACATCGACCAGGTGTACTGAAAAGATGAGGAAGGTGTTGAGTTGATGATGGCAATGACAAATGGGCTTAGAGCAAGGTTCCCCAGAGACACCGAAGGAACTTCCGAAGCCTAGCGGCGATTCTACAACGCCAGGTCAAGGAAGTCTGACTGCGCAGAAGCCACCGCATGCCCCGAGGCCCAGACTAACTCCATCTCCCTCTCGGCCCGTGATGTTGAAGACAGCCGTTACCCCGCCCGACAGAAGAACGACAAGAGAAGCCGGAGTTGCCAGCCAGAAAGAAAGCTAAGGTGACCCACCAGACAGCGCCACCAAAGTCTGGCCCTCGCGGGGGCCAGACCCCGAATTAAACCCCCCCCCCCACGGAGCCAAGTAACCTTTTTTTTTTTTCTTTTCCGTTTTGTTTGTGTTCTTATATTCCAGCATGCTCTGTAATTGTACATATGTGTTGCCTTTCTTACACTTAGCCCAACTTTTGGTCTAAGTGTGAGAAGGGGGTGTTTTGTTTTTTTTTTGCATGCCTTGGTTTGTTTGTTGCGCCTTCTCCCACTTAGCCCGATGCTCGGTTCTAAGTGTGAGAAGTTTTGCTCTGTATTTGTGTTTGTTGTTGTTTGCTTTATCAGTCTGCTGTTAGTACTTCCCTTTTCCCCCCTTCACTACGATGGCTTGGGGACAAGCTTGAGTGAAGCGGGAGGGGAGGGGAGTAGTATAGTAAGTAGATTAAGTATAGTTTTTGTGTCTTAGGATGTGTGATTCGCATGAGCCTAGCTAGATAATAAAGCAAGATCCCTTAGTAAGAGTGATTGAAGAGAGAAAGCAGATCAACTTTGACACTTTCTTCCTTAATAAGCCGAATGCGATCTGAATGAAGTTAGGACGATGGAAAACGCCTTAGATAACCTAGCTGTACAGCCCTACTATAAAGAGAGTATAAGCCTAAAACCTTTAGAGCTAACATGAAAACAATGGGCTATCACTTGATTCTTAGGGAGTAGAGTATGAAGGAGAAAAAAAAATGGGTCAAGGAGGAATAAGCTGGACGAAGTCCAGAACCGGAGGTAGTAAGCTGGACGAAGTCCAGGGAAAAAAAAAGAAAATAGGAGGAATAAGCTGGACGAAGTCCAGGGAAAGGGGTCGTAATACAAAAAAAAAAAAAAAATCGTAGCCTGGCCCAGGGAAATTCATAGGAAAGGAGGAAGAATAGGGAGAAAACTCTCATAACCCGACGCATCAGTGGTATAACTCTAACTTTGGAGCGTTTTTTATCCTAACATCCCTGGTGAGGAATGAGTGATCGAGCGAACCTAACAGATGGGAAATCAATAGGCTATCTTGACTAACTGACAGACCGTTTAGGCAGACGAAGGAAGGGGGAAGATTTGAAGACTGTAATCGATCAGATTGAACTTAAACTTGTGGGGATAGTAGCTTAAAAATTCGAAACTAGTTCATGCTTGTTTGTTTTGTTGTGTTTCTGTTCTTTGTGTTATTTTCTTTTCTAAGTCCGTAGTTGCTTAGGTCTAGGAGTTTGTTTTGTTTTCATTTTTTTAAAAGTTTTACTTGGTAACCATGCATTGAAATTCGCCTTATTCCTATTTTCTTGTCTTTCATACTTGAGGACAAGCATGGTTTAAGTGTGAGCAGTTTGATAAGGCTAATTTCATGCATCGGTCTAGGGGTTCATTTCATGAAATTACTGGGTCTAACGCATTGAATTAAGTCAGGTATGTGAAGTTTTTCGCCAGATCCAGGAAAAGAAGAGGACGCTTGCATGGTCCTAGGAAACTGGCGAAAGGGTGAACAATTGGAAGAAAATTGCTAGACGGAGGAAGCCTCGGAGTTGAAGGGTAGAATAGGGATTTCTACGAAAACTCTAGAAGGCTATGTCCGCATCTATAAAAGGGAGAAGCATGCAGGCTGGAGGGACCTTCTCGGTGGAGGCCTCACTAACAGCCCTTGCTCGATTCACCTTTCCACACACTTGACTCCAAATTCGCGAGAGATTCCAGTTAGCACTTGGCTGGGGTTCACGTTTTAGCTTTCCGAGAGTGGTTCGAGGGTTGTAACACCGTCCTAGTTCAAGGGCGAAGAAACAATTTACATTTCCGTTGCTATTTACACTGATTCCGCCGAGCTTCGCTGTTCGAAGCTCGGTTTTCTTTTGTTAACCAATATTTCCTGTTTTATTCCGGATTTTTACTTTCGCTTATGTCTATTGTGTTCATTTCTGGTTTGCTGGTTGAGTTCGCTTGATGTCGAGTTGGATTGTCGGAGTTGTTTATTTTTTTTGCAGTTGGTTTCTGATTATTTGCTGATATTTTTCGTTTGGATCTGAAGAATGGTTCTGTTTTTGGATGAATCGGAGGTTGGGTTTTGCTGGAGTTTGTGATTTGTTTGCAGATTGTTCTTGATTGATTGAATTTGGCGGTGATCGGAGCAGATCTGTTAGAATCGGAGTTATGGAGTTGATTTAGTTGATTGTTGAGTTTGGATTGCTTGGATCCGGAGTGGATTAAGCGTCCGACGTGATTCTGAGCAGGAGTGTTTAAATTTCATGCCTAGCTTACGTGTTTTCATTTCATTCCGCCTAGTTTACGTAGATCTGGTTTATTTCCGATTCGTAGCAAGTTTCCGGCATCAATTTCAATTCTATATTTCTGCATCGAATCTGGGAAGTGATTGCTGTCTTTCGGATTGTTTCAATCAGTTAGTTATTTTACTAGTCAATCAGGAAAGAGGTGATTGTGTCTTTCGGATTTGATGTCTGATTCCAGTAAGTTTTCTGTGTCCTAGGTCTAGCGTTTACATTTCTTGCCTAGATCTAGTGGTAGTTAAAATCTCAACCCCTTTGCGTGGCAGCAGCCGTTTGTTTCCATAGTCTCTTAGCACTACCCTGCGAATCCATCTCTGTGGGATCGACCCCACTTCCCTATACTAATTCATAGTATTCGGGTTGAGGGATTTATTTTTGAAGGGGAGTCGAGTGTGTCCAACGACAACAAAAACACTGTAGTTCTCTTGAGTTCCTGGACCCAGTGATCCAGTGGATTTAAGGAGCGTTGTGTCTGGACCGAGCCTTGCATTAATTCTCAAATGTGCACACTTGCTTACTCCTGAGTCTAGTCATTCGACATTAGAGTCGAGAGGCAGGCCCAACAACA